>NW_025533904.1:165000-262500 GCF_020615455.1 Coregonus clupeaformis | reverse complement strand
AGGACAACAACACAATTAGACCCAACCAAATCATGAGAAAACAAAAAGATAATTACTTGACACACTGGAATCAACCAAAAAACAGAATACCTTTGACTATGTACAGACTCAGTGAGCATAGCCTTGCTATTGAGAAAGGCCGCCGTAGGCAGACCTGGCTCTCAAGAGAAGACAGGCTATGTGCACACTGACCACAAAATGAGGTGGAAACTGAGCTGCACTTCCTAACCTCCTGCCAAATGTATGACCATATTAGAGACACATATTTCCCTCAGATTACACAGGCCCACAAAGAATTAGAAAACAAATCCAATCTTGATAAACTCCCATATCTACTGGGTGAAATACCACAGTGTGCCATCACAGCAGCAAGATTTGTGACCTGTTGCCACAAGAAAAGGGCAACCAGTGAAGAACAAACACCATTGTAAATACAACCCATATTTGCAACGGTCTTTATTCTTTTGGAACTTTTCTGAGTGTAATGTTTACTGTTCATTTTTTATTGTTTATTTGGCTTTTGTTTATTATCTACTTCACTTGCTTTGGCAACGTTAACACATTGAGTTGAAGGTTAATTAAATACCACAGCCGGAACGCCAGTTAAACAGACAGAAGGCTTATTGATACCACAGCCAGAACGTCAGTTAAACAGACAGAAGGCTTATTGCAGGGTCCGACCAACAATTTTGGGGCAGTTGATAAGGAGTGTGTGTGTGTGTGTGTGTGTGTGTATTCTTTCCACTGTTCTGCCTGATAACTAACTCCTTTCTTTTCTCTCTTCCTCTCCTCCCTTCCTCTCCTCCCTTCCTCCCTTCCCTTCCTCCCTTCCCCTCTGTTCCTCCCAGCCATGCACCCTCCCCCGTCGCTCCTCTCCCTCCTCCTCCTCCTCCTCCTCCTCTCCCTGTACCCCAGTGCGTGCTGGTCCTCAAGGATCATCATAGTCCCTCCCATCATGTTTGAGTCTCATCTCTACATCTTCAAGACCCTGGCCACGGAGCTCCACCTCCAGGGGCATGATACCTCCTTGCTGGTGTCAGAGGGGCGCCAGGTAACATTGTGATACTAAGGAGCAGGATCATTGGTGTCAGTGGGGCGCCAGGTAACATTGTGATACTAAGGAGAAGGATCATTGGTGTTACAGGGGCGCCAGGTAACATTGTGATACTAAGTAGCAGGGTCATTGGTGTCAGAGGGGTGCCAGGTAACATTGTGATACAATTGGTCCTCTGTAGCTCAGCTGGTAGAGCACGGCGCTTGTAACGCCAAGGTAGTGGGTTCGATCCCCGGGACCACCCATACACAAAACAAATAATTTATGCACGCATGACTGTAAGTCGCTTTGGATAAAAGCGTCTGCTAAATGGCATATTATTATAATATTATTAAGTAGCAGGATCATTGGTGTCAGAGGGGCGCCAGGTAACATTGTGATACTAAGGAGCAGGATCATTGGTGCCAGGTAACATTGTGATACTAAGGAGCAGGGTCATTGGTGTTAGACTCCCAGCAGCCCTTATACAGACTCCCCATGTTTAATCCATTCTGAGGGGCTCCCAACAGCCCTTATACAGACTCCCCATGTTTAATCCATTCTGAGGGGCTCCCAGCAGCCCTTATACAGACTCCCCATGTTTAATCCATTCTGAGAGACTCCCAGCAGCCCTTATACAGACTCCCCATGTTTAATCCATTCAGAGAGACTCCCAGCAGCCCTTATACAGACTCCCCATGTTTAATCCATTCTGAGAGACTCCCAGCAGCCCTTATACAGACTCCCCATGTTTAATCCATCCTGAGAGACTCCCAGCAGCCCTTATACAGACTCCCCATGTTTAATCCATTCAGAGAGACTCCCAGCAGCCCTTATACAGACTCCCCATGTTTAATCCATTCAGAGAGACTCCCAGCAGCCCTTATACAGACTCCCCATGTTTAATCCATCCTGAGAGACTCCCAGCAGCCCTTATACAGACTCCACATGTTTAATCCATTCAGAGAGACTCCCAGCAGCCCTTATACAGACTCCCCATGTTTAATCCATTCTGAGAGGCTCCCAGCAGCCCTTATACAGACTCCCCATGTTTAATCCATTCTGTGGGGCTCCCAACAGCCCTTATACAGACTCCCCATGTTTAATCCATTCTGAGGGGCTCCCAGCAGCCCTTATACAGACTCCCCATGTTTAATCCATTCTGAGGGGCTCCCAACAGCCCTTATACAGACTCCCCATGTTTAATCCATTCTGAGGGGCTCCCAACAGCCCTTATACAGACTCCCCATGTTTAATCTATTCTGAGGGGCTCCCTAAGTTTAAAACAAACAGGTTTAAACTCTCCTTCATTCCAGCTGCTATCAGCTTTCTCAACAAGCTGTTGTAACCTAGTACTGTTAGCTGTAGTATCCTAGTACTGTTAGCTGTAGTATCCTAGTACTGTTAGCTGTAGTATCCTAGTACTGTTAGCTGTAGTATCCTAGTACTGTTAGCTGTAGTATCCTAGTACTTTTAGCTGTAGTAACCTAGTACTGTTAGCTGTAGTAACCTAGTACTGTTAGCTGTAGTATCATAGTACTGTTAGCTGTAGTATCCTAGTACTGTTAGCAGTGGTATCCTAGTACTGTTAGCTGTAGTATCCTAGTACTGTTAGCTGTAGTAACCTAGTACTGTTAGCTGTAGTATCCTAGTACTGTTAGCTGTAGTATCCTAGTACTGTTAGCTGTAGTAACCTAGTACTGTTAGCTGTAGTATCCTAGTACTGTTAGCTGTAGTATCCTAGTACTGTTAGCTGTAGTAACCTAGTACTGTTAGCTGTAGTATCCTAGTACTGTTAGCTGTAGTATCCTAGTACTGTTAGCTGTAGTATCCTAGTACTGTTAGCTGTAGTAACCTAGTACTGTTAGCTGTAGTATCCTAGTACTGTTAGCTGTAGTATCCTAGTACTGTTAGCTGTAGTAACCTAGTACTGTTAGCTGTAGTAACCTAGTACTGTTAGCTGTAGTATCCTAGTACTGTTAGCTGTAGTAACCTAGTACTGTTAGCTGTAGTATCCTAGTACTGTTAGCTGTAGTATCCTAGTACTGTTAGCTGTAGTATCCTAGTACTGTTAGCTGTAGTATCCTAGTACTGTTAGCTGTAGTATCCTAGTACTGTTAGCTGTAGTATCCTAGTACTGTTAGCTGTAGTATCCTAGTACTGTTAGCTGTAGTATCCTAGTACTGTTAGCTGTAGTAACCTAGTACTGTTAGCTGTAGTATCCTAGTACTGTTAGCTGTAGTATCCCAGTACTGTTAGCTGTAGTATCCTAGTACTGTTAGCTGTAGTATCCTAGTACTGTTCGCTGTAGTATCCTAGTACTGTTAGCTGTAGTATCCTAGTACTGTTAGCTGTAGTATCCTAGTACTGTTAGCTGTAGTATCCTAGTACTGTTAGCTGTAGTATCCTAGTACTGTTAGCTGTAGTATCCTAGTACTGTTAGCTGTAGTATCCTAGTACTGTTAGCTGTAGTATCCTAGTACTGTTAGCTGTAGTATCCTAGTACTTTTAGCTGTAGTATCATAGTACTGCTAGCTGTAGTATCCTAGTACTGTTAGCTGTAGTAACCTAGTACTGTTAGCTGTAGTATCCTAGTACTGTTAGCTGTAGTATCCTAGTACTGTTAGCTGTAGTATCCTAGTACTGTTAGCTGTAGTATCCTAGTACTGTTAGCTGTAGTATCCTAGTACTGTTAGCTGTAGTATCCTAGTACTGTTAGCTGTAGTATCCTAGTACTGTTAGCTGTAGTAACCTAGTACTGTTAGCTGTAGTATCCTAGTACTGTTAGCTGTAGTATCCTAGTACTGTTAGCTGTAGTATCATAGTACTGTTAGCTGTAGTATCCTAGTACTGTTAGCTGTAGTATCCTAGTACTGTTAGCTGTAGTATCATAGTACTGTTAGCTGTAGTATCCTAGTACTGTTAGCTGTAGTATCCTAGTACTGTTAGCTGTAGTATCCTAGTACTGTTAGCTGTAGTATCCTAGTACTGTTAGCTGTAGTAACCTAGTACTGTTAGCTGTAGTATCCTAGTACTGTTAGCTGTAGTATCCTAGTACTGTTAGCTGTAGTATCCTAGTACTGTTAGCTGTAGTATCCTAGTACTGTTAGCTGTAGTAACCTAGTACTGATGATATGATGATGATATGCCATTTAGCAGACGCTTTTATCAAAAGCGACTTACAGTCGTGCGTGCATACATTTTTGTGTATGGGTGGTCCAGGGGATCGAACCCACTACCTTGGCGTTACAAGCGCCGTGCTCTACCAGCTGAGCTACAGAGGACCACTGTTAGCTGTAGTATCCTAGTACTGTTAGCTGTAGTATCCTAGTACTGTTAGCTGTAGTATCCTAGTACTGTTAGCTGTAGTATCCTAGTACTGTTAGCTGTAGTATCCTAGTACTGTTAGCTGTAGTATCCTAGTACTGTTAGCTGTAGTATCCTAGTACTGTTAGCTGTAGTATCCTAGTACTGTTAGCTGTAGTATCCTAGTACTGTTAGCTGTAGTATCCTAGTACTGTTAGCTGTAGTATCCTAGTACTGTTAGCTGTAGTATCCTAGTACTTTTAGCTGTAGTATCATAGTACTGCTAGCTGTAGTATCCTAGTACTGTTAGCTGTAGTAACCTAGTACTGTTAGCTGTAGTATCCTAGTACTGTTAGCTGTAGTAACCTAGTACTGTTAGCTGTAGTATCCTAGTACTGTTAGCTGTAGTATCCTAGTACTGTTAGCTGTAGTATCCTAGTACTGTTAGCTGTAGTATCCTAGTACTGTTAGCTGTAGTAACCTAGTACTGTTAGCTGTAGTATCCTAGTACTGTTAGCTGTAGTATCCTAGTACTGTTAGCTGTAGTATCATAGTACTGTTAGCTGTAGTATCCTAGTACTGTTAGCTGTAGTATCCTAGTACTGTTAGCTGTAGTATCATAGTACTGTTAGCTGTAGTATCCTAGTACTGTTAGCTGTAGTATCCTAGTACTGTTAGCTGTAGTATCCTAGTACTGTTAGCTGTAGTATCCTAGTACTGTTAGCTGTAGTATCCTAGTACTGTTAGCTGTAGTATCCTAGTACTGTTAGCTGTAGTATCCTAGTACTGTTAGCTGTAGTAACCTAGTACTGATGATATGATGATGATATGCCATTTAGCAGACGCTTTTATCAAAAGCGACTTACAGTCGTGCGTGCATACATTTTTGTGTATGGGTGGTCCAGGGGATCGAACCCACTACCTTGGCGTTACAAGCGCCGTGCTCTACCAGCTGAGCTACAGAGGACCACTGTTAGCTGTAGTATCCTAGTACTGTTAGCTGTAGTATCCTAGTACTGTTAGCTGTAGTATCCTAGTACTGTTAGCTGTAGTATCCTAGTACTGTTAGCTGTAGTATCCTAGTACTGTTAGCTGTAGTATCCTAGTACTGTTAGCTGTAGTATCCTAGTACTGTTAGCTGTAGTATCCTAGTACTGTTAGCTGTAGTATCATAGTACTGTTAGCTGTAGTATCCTAGTACTGTTAGCTGTAGTATCCTAGTACTGTTAGCTGTAGTATCCTAGTACTGTTAGCTGTGTACATATTACTATATTTCCCCCCGGGGATAATAAAGACTCTCCTCTCCTCTCCTCTCCTCTCCTCTCCTCTCCTCTCCTCTCCTCTCCTCTCCTCTCCTCTCCTCTCCTCTCCTCTCCTCTCCTCTCCTCTCCTCTCCTCTCCTCTCCTCTCCTCTCCTCTCGTCCACTCTACTCCACTCTGTTCTACTCTAGGTACCTCCCTCCCCCCACTACACCTTACAGCGTTACCCAGGCATCTTCAACTCCTCCACAGCCGACAGCTTCCTCCAATCAAAGGTCAGCAACATCTTCTCTGGGCGTCTCACAGCGTTGGAACTCTTCGACATTCTAGACCACTACGCCCGGAACTGCGACGCCGTTGTGGGGAACACAGACGTCATGACCCAACTCAAAGACGCCAACTTTGACCTTTTACTGGTCGACCCCAACGAGATGTGTGGGTTCGTGATCGCTCACATCCTCGGGGTTCCCTACGCTGTCTTCTCCACGGGACTGTGGTACCCTGCGGAGGTCGGGGCTCCCGCCCCTCTCTCCTACGTCCCAGAGTTCAACTCTCTCCTCACCGACCAGATGTCTCTAGTCCAGAGGATCACCAACACGGCTGTGTACCTGGTGTCCCGGTTTGGTGTCCAGTACCTGGTGTTACCTAAGTACGAGCGCATCATGAGGAAGCACAGCGTGGAGCCGCGGGTGGCCATGCAGGACCTGGTCCAGGGGAGCAGGCTGTGGATGTTGTCTACCGATCTGGCCTTGGAGTTCCCTAGGCCCACTCTACCACATGTTGTCTACGTAGGAGGAATACTGACCGAACCTGCCAACCCATTACCTCAGGTTAGTACACACACACACACACACACACACACACACACACACACACACACACACACACACACACACACACACACACACAGCACACACACACACACACACACACACACACACACACACACACACACACACACACACACAAAGGTTAGTACAACACACACCCATCCTGTAGTACTAACCTTTGTGTGTGTGTGTGTGTGTGTGTGTGTGTGTGTGTGTGTGTGTGTGTGTGTGTGTGTGTGTGTGTGTGTGTGTGTGTGTGTGTGTGTGCGTGCGTGTGTGTGTGTGTGTGTGTGTTTTAACCAGTGTGCGTGTGTGTTTATCTATGGTTGGTCTCCTCCAGTGTTATATCTATGGTTGGTCTCCTCCAGTGTTATATCTATGGTTGGTCTCCTCCAGTGTTATATCTATGGTTGGTCTCCTCCAGTGTTATATCTATGGTTGGTCTCCTCCAGTGTTATATCTATGGTTGGTCTCCTCCAGTGTTATATCTATGGTTGGTCTCCTCCAGTGTTATATCTATGGTTGGTGTCCTCCAGTGTTATATCTATGGTTGGTCTCCTCCAGTGTTATATCTATGGTTGGTCTCCTCCAGTGTTATATCTATGGTTGGTCTCCTCCAGTGTTATATCTATGGTTGGTCTCCTCCAGTGTTATATCTATGGTTGGTCTCCTCCAGTGTTATATCTATGGTTGGTCTCCTCCAGTGTTATATCAATGGTTGGTCTCCTCCAGTGTTATATCTATGGTTGGTCTCCTCCAGTGTTATATCTATGGTTGGTCTCCTCCAGTGTTATATCTATGGTTGGTCTCCTCCAGTGTTATATTTATGGTTGGTCTCCTCCAGTGTTATATCTATGGTTGGTCTCCTCCAGTGTTATATCTATGGTTGGTCTCCTCCAGTGTTATATCTATGGTTGGTCTCCTCCAGTGTTATATCTATGGTTGGTCTCCTCCTCCAGTGTTATATCTATGGTTGGTCTCCTCCAGTGTTATATCTATGGTTGGTCTCCTCCAGTGTTATATCTATGGTTGGTCTCCTCCTCCAGTGTTATATCTATGGTTGGTCTCCTCCAGTGTTATATCTATGGTTGGTTTCCTCCAGTGTTATATCTATGGTTGGTCTCCTCCAGTGTTTTATCTATGGTTGGTCTCCTCCAGTGTTATACAGTGAGGGAAAAATGTATTTAATCCCCTGCTGATTTTGTACGTTTGCCCACTGACAAAGAAATGATCAGTCTATAATTTTAATGGTAGGTTTATTTGAACAGTGAGAGACAGAATAACAACAAAATAATCCAGAAAAACGCATGTCAAAAATGTTATAAATTGATTTGCATTTTAATGAGGGAAATAAGTATTTGACCCCCTCTCAATCAGAAAGATGTCTGGCTCCCAGGTGTCTTTTATACAGGTAACGAGCTGAGATTAGGAGCACACTCTTAAAGGGAGTGCTCCTAATCTCAGCTTGTTACCTGTATAAAAGACACCTGTCCACAGAAGCAATCAATCAATCAGATTCCAAACTCTCCACCATGGCCAAGACCAAAGAGCTCTCCAAGGATGTCAGGGACAAGATTGTAGACCCACACAAGGTTGGAATAGGCTACAAGACCATCAACAAGCAGCTTGGTGAGAAGGTTACAACAGTTGGTGCGATTATTCGCAAATGGAAGAAACACAAAATAACTGTCAATCTCCCTCTGCCTGGGGCTCCATGTAAGATCTCACCTCGTGGAGTTGCAATGATCATGAGAACGGTGAGGAATCAGCCCAGAACTACACGGGAGGATCTTGTCAATGATCTCAAGGCAGCTGGGACCATAGTCACCAAGAAAACAATTGGTAACACACTACGCCGTGAAGGACTGAAATCCTGCAGCGCCTGCAAGGTCCCCCTGCTCAAGAAAGCACATGTACAGGCCCGTCTGAAGTTTGCCAATGAACATCTGAATGATTCAGAGGAGAACTGGGTGAAAGTGTTGTGGTCAGATGAGACCAAAATGGAGCTCTTTGGCATCAACTCAACTCGCCGTGTTTGGAGGAGGAGGAATGCTGCCTATGATCCCAAGAACACCATCCCCACCGTCAAACATAGAGGTGGAAACGTTATGCTTTGGGGGTGTTTTTCTGCTAAGGGGACAGGACAACTTCACCGCATCAAAGGGACGATGGACGGGGTCATGTACCGTCAAATCTTGGGTGAGAACCTCCTTCCCTCAGCCAGGGCATTGAAAATGGGTCGTGGATGGGTATTCCAGGATGACAATGACCCAAAACACATGGCCAAGGCAACAAAGGAGTGGCTCAAGAAGAAGCACATTAAGGTCCTGGAGTGGCCTAGCCAGTCTCCAGACCTTAATCCCATAGAAAATCTGTGGAGGGAGCTGAAGGTTCGAGTTGCCAAACGTCAGCCTCGAAACCTTAATGTCTTGGAGAAGATCTGCAAAGAGGAGTGGGACAAAATCCCTCCTGAGATGTGTGCAAACCTGGTGGCCAACTACAAGAAACGTCTGACCTCTGTGATTGCCAACAAGGGTTTTGCCACCAAGTACTAAGTAATGTTTTGCAGAGGGGTCAAATACTTATTTCCCTCATTAAAATGCAAATGAATTGATAACATTTTTGACATGCGTTTTTCTGGATTTTTTTGTTGTTATTCTGTCTCTCACTGTTCAAATAAACCTACCATTAAAATTATAGACTGATCATGTCTTTGTCAGTGGGAAACATGCAAAATCAGCATGGGATCAAATACTTTTTTCCCTCACTGTATCTATGGTTGGTCTCCTCCAGTGTTATTTCTATGGTTGGTCTCCTCCAGTGTTATATCTATGGTTGGTCTCCTCCTCCAGTGTTATATCTATGGTTGGTCTCCTCCAGTGTTATATCTATGGTTGGTCTCCTCCAGTGTTATATCTATGGTTGGTCTCCTCCAGTGTTATATCTATGGTTGGTCTCCTCCAGTGTTATATCTATGGTTGGTCTCCTCCAGTGTTATATCTATGGTTGGTCTCCTCCAGTGTTATATATATGGTTGGTCTCCTCCAGTGTTATATCTATGGTTGGTCTCCTCCAGTGTTATATCTATGGTTGGTCTCCTCCAGTGTTATATCTATGGTTGGTCTCCTCCAGTGTTATATCTATGGTTGGTCTCCTCCAGTGTTATATCTATGGTTGGTCTCCTCCAGTGTTATATCATGGTTGGTCTCCTCCAGTGTTATATCTATGGTTGGTCTCCTCCAGTGTTATATCTATGGTTGGTCTCCTCCAGTGTTATATCTATGGTTGGTCTCCTCCAGTGTTATATCTATGGTTGGTCTCCTCCAGTGTTATATCTATGGTTGGTCTCCTCCAGGGTTATATCTATGGTTGGTGTCCTCCAGTGTTATATCTATGGTTGGTGTCCTCCAGTGTTATATCTATGGTTGGTCTCCTCCAGTGTTATACAGTGGGGAAAAAAAGTATTTAGTCAGCCACCAATTGTGCAAGTTCTCCCACTTAAAAAGATGAGAGAGGCCTGTAATTTTCATCATAGGTACACGTAAACTATGACAGACAAAATGAGGAAAAAAAATCCAGAAAATCACATTGTAGGATTTTTAATGAATTTATTGGCATATGATGGTGGAAAATAAGTATTTGGTCAATAACAAAAGTTTCTCAATACTTTGTTATATACCCTTTGTTGGCAATGACACAGGTCAAACGTTTTCTGTAAGTCTTCACAAGGTTTTCACACACTGTTGCTGGTATTTTGGCCCATTCCTCCATGCAGATCTCCTCTAGAGCAGTGATGTTTTGGGGCTGTCGCTGGGCAACACAGACTTTCAACTCCTCCAAAGATTTTCTATGGGGTTGAGATCTGGAGACTGGCTAGGCCACTCCAGGACCTTGAAATGCTTCTTCACGAAGCCACTCCTTCGTTGCCCGGGCGGTGTGTTTGGGATCATTGTCATGCTGAAAGACCCAGCCACGTTTCATCTTCAATGCCCTTGCTGATGGAAGGAGGGGTTTCACTCAAAATCTCACGATACATGGCCCCATTCATTCTTTCCTTTACACGGATCAGTCGTCCTGGTCCCTTTGCAGAAAAACAGCCCCAAAGCATGATGTTTCCAACCCCATGCTTCACAGTAGGTATGTGTTCTTTGGATGCAACTCAGCATTCTTTGTCCTCCAAACATGACGAGTTGAGTTTTTACCAAAAAGTTATATTTTGGTTTCATCTGACCATATGACATTCTCCCAATCCTCTTCTGGATCATCCAAATGCACTTCAGACGTGCCTGGACATGTACTGGCTTAAGCAGGGGGACACGTCTCGCACTGCAGGATTTTAGTCCCTGGCGGCGTAGTGTGTTACTGATGGTTGGCTTTGTTACTTTGGTCCCAGCTCTCTGCAGGTCATTCACTAGGTCCCCCGTGTGGTTCTGGGATTTTTGCTCACCGTTCTTGTGATCATTTTGACCCCACGGGGTGAGATCTTGCGTGGAGCCCCAGATCGAGGGAGATTATCAGTGGTCTTGTATGTCTTCCATTTCCTAATAATTGCTCCCACAGTTGATTTCTTCAAACCAAGCTGCTTACCTATTGCAGATTCAGTTTTCCCAGCCTGGTGCAGGTCTACAATTTTGTTTTTGGTGTCCTTTGACAGCTCTTTGGTCTTGGCCATTGTGAAGTTTGGAGTGTGACTGTTTGAGGTTGTGGACAGGTGTCTTTTATACTGATAACAAGTTCAAACAGGTGCCATTAATACAGGTAACGAGTGGAGGACAGAGGAGCCTCTAAAGAAGAAGTTACAGGTCTGTGAGAGCCAGAAATCTTGCTTGTTTGTAGGTGACCAAATACTTATTTTCCACCATAATTTGCAAATAAATTCATTAAAAATCCTACAATGGGATTTTCTGGATTTTTTTCTCAATTTGTCTGTCATAGTTGACGTGTACCTATGATGAAAATTACAGGCCTCTCTCATCTTTTTTTAAGTGGGAGAACTTGCACAATTGGTGGCTGACTAAATACTTTTTTTTCCCCCAGTGTTATCTATGGTTGGTCTCCTCCAGTGTTATATCTATGGTTGGTCTCCTCCAGTGTTATATCTATGGTTGGTGTCCTCCAGTGTTATATCTATGGTTGGTCTCCTCCAGTGTTATACAGTGCATTCGGAAAGTATTCAGACCCCTTCCCTTTTTCCACATTTTGTTACGTTACAGTGTTGTGCAAAAATTGATTAAATACAAAATGTTCCTCATCAATATAAACACAATACCCCATAATGACAAAGCGAAAACATTTTTTTATATTATTGCAGTTTTTGCATTGACATTATGGGGTATTGTGTGTAGATTGATGAGGGGGAAAAAACTATGTAATCCATTTTAGAATAAGGCTGTAACATATGTGCCAAAAGTCAAGGGGTCTGAATACTTTCTGAATGCACTGTATATACAATACCAGTCAAAAGTTTGAACACACCTGCTCATTCAAGGGTTTTTCTTTATTTTTACTATTTTCTATATTGTAGAATAATAGTGAAGACATCAAAACTATGAAATAACCAAAAGATTGTTAAACAAATCAAAATATATTTTATATTTCAGATTCTTCAAATAGCCACCCTTTGCCTTGATGACAGCTTTGCACACTCTTGGCATTCTCTCAACCAGCTTCACCTGGAATGCTTTTCCAACAGTCTTGAAGGAGTTCCCACATATGCTGAGCACTTGTTGGCTGCTTTTCCTTCACTCTGCCGTCCAACTCAGCAGGCCAGAGGTGGATGAACGCAATGCCCTCGTTTGGGTGTAGGGACCGATCAGAGCTTGAAGGGACGGAGGTGCCCCCCAATTTTTTGCCAGGTCATCTGATGCAGCACTCCATCACTCTCATTCTTGGTCAAATAGCCCTTACACAGCCTGGAGGTGTGTTGGGTCATTGTCCTGTTGAAAAACTAATGATAGTCCCACTAAGCCCAAACCAGATGGGATGGCGTATCGCTGCAGAATGCTGTGGTAGCCATGCTGGTTAAGTGTGCCTTGAATTCTAAATAAATCACAGACAGTGTCACCAGCAAAGCAACATCACACCATAACACCTCCTCCTCAATGCTTTACGGTGGGAACTACACATGCGGAGATCATCCGTTCACCCACACCGCATCTCACAAAGACACGGCGGTTGGAACCAGAAATCTCCAATCTGGACTCCAGACCAAAGGACACATTTCCACCGGTCTAATGTCCATTGCTCGTGTTTCTTGGCCCATGCAGGTCTCTTCTTCTTATTGGTGTCGTTTAGTAGTGGTTTCTTTGCAGCAATTCGACCATGAAGGCCTGATTCACACAGTCCCCTCTGAACAGTTGATGTTGAGATGTGTCTGTTACTTGAACTCTGTGAAGCATTTATTTGGGCTGCAATTTCTGAGGCTGGTAACTCTAATGAACTTATCCTCTGCAGCAGAGGTAACTCTGGGTCTTCCATTCCTGTGGCGGTCCTCATGAGAGCCAGTTTCATCATAGCACTTGATGGTTTTTGCGACTGCACTTGAAGAAACGTTCAAAGTTCTTGAAATGTTCCGTATTGACTGACCTTCATGTCTTAAAGTAATGATGGACTGTCGTTTCTCTTTGCTTATTTGACCTGTTCTTGCCATAATATGGACTTGGTCTTTTACCAAATAGGGCTATCTTCTGTATACCCCCCCCTACCTTGTCACAACACAACTAATTGGCAGAAACGCATTAAGAAGGAAAGAAATTCCACAAATTAACTTTTAAGAAGTCACACCTGTTAATTGAAATGCATTCCAGGTGACTACCTCATGAAGCTGGTTGAGAGAATGCCAAGAGTGTGCAAAGCTGTCATTAAGGCAAAGGGTGGCTATTTGAAGAATCTCAAATATAAAATATATTTTGATTTGTTGAACACTTATTTGGTTACTACATGATTCCGTATGTGTTATTTCATAGTTTTGATGTCTTCACTATTATTCTACAATGTAGAAAATAGTCAAAATAAAGAAAAACCTTTGAATGAGTAGGTGTGTCCAAACTGCTGACTGGTAGTGTATATCTACATATACACACAAACACAGACACAATGCACTGTACAGTTGGTGTCATCCACAGTACCATGTTATAGTGTATGTGGGGCAGTCAGTCAGTCAAACTCTGTTGGACCACACATACAAGAGGAGTATATTTTATACATTCTCTTACTTCCTCATCTCTCTCTCTCTCTCTCTCTCTCTCTCTCTCTCTCTCTCTCTCTCTCTCTCTCTCTCTCTCTCTCTCTCTCTCTCTCTCTCTCTCTGCCTCTCTCTCTCTCTCAATTACATTTCAATTTCAATTTCAATTTAAGGGCTTTATTGGCATGGGAAACGTATGTTAACATTGCCAAAGCAAGTGAAGTAGATTGTAAACATTACACTCAGAAGTTCCAAAATAATATTTTATACATTCTCTTACTTCCTCATCTCTCTCTCTCTCTCTCTCTCTCTCTCTCTCTCTCTCTCTCTCTCTCTCTCTCTCTCTCTCTCTCTCTCTCTCTCTCTCTCTCTCTCTCGCTGTCTCTGTCTCACACACATTACAAAGCTCTCCTTTATCGATCTGGCTGGGTTGGCCTCCTCCCTGGTTGCCATGCCATGCCATGGGGGGTGGGGAAATGGTTCAGCGGCCAGAGGGGGGTCAGCTCGCGGGGTGGGGTCAGCTCTGACGTACGGAGACGAGAGAGCGCGGGCCGCCGGCATCCAGTGCGGAGGGTTGTGGAATGTCGCTTTAGCCAATAAGAAGGCATTGTTCTGGCGGTGGGGTCGAGGGTCAGGGTGGAGAAGAGGACCATTGTAACACAACAATCCCGCCGCCCCCCTCTCTCTCTCTCTCTCTCTCTCTCTCTCTCTCTCTCTCTCTCTCTCTCTCTCTCTCTCTCTCTCCCCCTCTCTCTCGCTCCCCCTCTTTCTCTCTCTCTCCCCCTCTTTCTCTCTCTCTCTGGACCTGTGACACACACACACGTAGAGGGTCTGTGTTGTAGAGACACTAGGACCAGTGTGTCCTGGGTTTATAGCCCGTGCCAGCCCCAGAGCTCACACACACACAATCTGCCCGGAGACCAGCAAAGACTTGACTCTCCTCCCTCTCCTCCCTCTCCTCCCTCTCCTCCATCTCTCCTCCCCTCTCCTCCCTCTCCTCCATCTCTCCTCCCCTCTGCTCCCTCTCCTCCATCTCTCCTCCCCTCTCCTCCCTCTCCTCCATCTCTCCTCCCCTCTCCTCCCTCTCCTCCATCTCTCCTCCCTCTGCTCCCTCTCCTCCATCTCTCCTCCCCTCTCCTCCCTCTCCTCCATCTCTCCTCCCCTCTCCTCCCTCTCCTCCATCTCTCCCTCCCTCTCCTCCCTCTCCTCCATCTCTCCTCCCTCTGCTCCCTCTCCTCCATCTCTCCTCCCCTCTCCTCCCTCTCCTCCATCTCTCCTCCCTCTCCTCCATCTCTCCTCCCCTCTCCTCCCTCTCCTCCATCTCTCCTCCCTCTCCTCCCTCTCCTCCATCTCTCTCCCCTCTCCCTCCCTCTCCTCCATCTCTCCTCCCCTCTCCTCCCTCTCCTCCATCTCTCCTCCCTCTCCTCCATCTCTCCTCCCCTCTCCTCCCTCTCCTCCATCTCTCCTCCCCTCTCCTCCCTCTCCTCCATCTCTCCTCCCCTCTCCTCCCTCTCCTCCATCTCTCCTCCCCTCTCCTCCCTCTCCTCCATCTCTCCTCCCCTCTCCTCCCTCTCCTCCATCTCTCCTCCCCTCTCCTCCCTCTCCTCCATCTCTCCTCCCCTCTCCTCCCTCTCCTCCATCTCTCCTCCCCCTCTCCTCCCTCTCCTCCATCTCTCCTCCCCCCCTCTCCTCCCTCTCCTCCATCTCTCCTCCCTCTGCTCCCTCTCCTCCATCTCTCCTCCCCTCTCCTCCCTCTCCTCCATCTCTCCTCCCCTCTCCTCCCTCTCCTCCATCTCTCCTCCCCTCTCCTCCCTCTCCTCCATCTCTCCTCCCTCTCCTCCATCTCTCCTCCCCTCTCCTCCCTCTCCTCCATCTCTCCTCCCCTCTCCTCCCTCTCTCCTTCTCTCCCCCTGTCCTCACATCATTTCCTCCCTCCCAGTCACCCAATATTAGGCCTTTTCAGACCGGACTGTACAATGGCTGACGTTCAGCTAGGCTGTTAGCATGCTAGGTTAATGTTTGGTGATTCTATACACTCCATTGAGTGTATCACTGGGCCCAGTGTTCTGGCACAATGTGCCTTAATGTGACATGTGCAGCTAGTCTGTTAGCGTACTGGAACAATGTGTCTTAATGTGACATGTGCAGCTAGTCTGTTAGCGTACTGGAACAATGTGTCTTAATGTAACATGTGAAGCTAGTCTGTTAGCGTACTGGAACAATATGTCTTTATGTAACATGTGAAGCTAGTCGGTTAGCGTACTGGAACAATGTGCCTTTATGTAACATGTGAAGCTAGTCTGTTAGCGTACTGGAACAATGTGTCTTAATGTAACATGTGAAGCTAGTCTGTTAGCGTACTGGAACAATGTGCCTTAATGTGACATGTGCAGCTAGTCTGTTAGCGTACTGGAACAATGTGTCTTAATGTGACATGTGCAGCTAGTCTGTTAGCGTACTGGAACAATGTGTCTTAATGTAACATGTGCAGCTAGTCTGTTAGCATACAGGAACAATGTGTCTTAATGTAACATGTGCAGCTAGTCTGTTAGCGTACTGGAACAATGTGTCTTAATGTGACATGTGCAGCTAGTCTGTTAGCGTACTGGAACAATGTGTCTTAATGTGACACGTAAAGCTAGTCTGTTAGCGTACTGGAACAATGTGTCTTAATGTAACATGTGCAGCTAGTCTGTTAGCGTACTGGAACAATGTGTCTTTATGTAACATGTGAAGCTAGTCTGTTAGCGTACTGGAACAATGTGTCTTAATGTGACATGTGCAGCTAGTCTGTTAGCGTACTGGAACAATGTGTCTTAATGTGACACGTAAAGCTAGTCTATTAGCGTACTGGAACAATGTGTCTTAATGTAACATGTGCAGCTATTCTGTTAGCGTACTGGAACAATGTGTCTTAATGTGACACGTGAAGCTAGTCTGTTAGCGTACTGGAACAATGTGTCTCAATGTCACATGTACAGCTAGTCTGTTAGCATACTGGAACAATGTGTCTTAATGTGACATGTGCAGCTAGTCTGTTAGCGTTCTGGAACAATGTGTCTTAATGTGACATGTGCAGCTAGTCTGTTAGCGTACTGGAACAATGTGTCTTAATGTAACATGTGCAGCTAGTCTGTTAGCGTACTGGAACAATGTGTCTTTATGTAACATGTGAAGCTAGTCTGTTAGCGTACTGGAACAATGTGTCTTAATGTAACATGTGCAGCTAGTCTGTTAGCATAAAGGAACAATGTGTCTTAATGTAACATGTGCAGCTAGTCTGTTAGCGTACTGGAACAATGTGTCTTAATGTGACATGTGCAGCTAGTCTGTTAGCGTACTGGAACAATGTGTCTTAATGTAACATGTGCAGCTAGTCTGTTAGCATACAGGAACAATGTGTCTTAATGTAACATGTGAAGCTAGTCTGTTAGCGTACTGGAACAATGAGTCTTAATGTGACATGTGCAGCTAGTCTGTTAGCGTACTGGAACAATGTGTCTTAATGTGACACGTAAAGCTAGTCTGTTAGCGTACTGGAACAATGTGTCTTAATGTAACATGTGCAGCTAGTCTGTTAGCGTACTGGAACAATGTGTCTTTATGTAACATGTGAAGCTAGTCTGTTAGCGTACTGGAACAATGTGTCTTAATGTGACATGTGCAGCTAGTCTGTTAGCGTACTGGAACAATGTGTCTTTATGTAATATGTGCAGCTAGTCTGTTAGTGTACTGGAACAATGTGTCTTAATGTGACATGTGCAGCAAGTCTGTTAGCCTACTGGAACAATGTGTTTTAATGTGACATGTGCAGCTAGTCTGTTAGCGTACTGGAACAATGTGTCTTAATGTAACATGTGAAGCTAGTCTGTTAGCGTACTGGAACAATGTGTCTTAATGTAACATGTGAAGCTAGTCTGTTAGCGTACTGGAACAATGTGCCTTAATGTGACATGTGCAGCTAGTCTGTTAGCCTACTGGAACAATGTGTCTTAATGTGACATGTGCAGCTAGTCTGTTAGCCTACTGGAACAATGTGTCTTAATGTGACATGTGCAGCTAGTCTGTTAGCGTACTGGAACAATGTGTCTTAATGTGACATGTGCAGCTAGTCTGTTAGCCTACTGGAACAATGTGTCTTAATGTGACATGTGCAGCTAGTCTGTTAGCCTACTGGAACAATGTGTCTTAATGTGACATGTGCAACTAGTCTGTTAGCCTACTGGAACAATGTGTCTTAATGTAACATGTGAAGCTAGTCTGTTAGCGTACTGGAACAATGTGTCTTAATGTGACATGTGCAGCTAGTCTGTTAGCGTACTGGAACAATGTGTCTTAATGTAACATGTGAAGCTAGTCTGTTAGCTTACTGGAACAATGTGTCTTAATGTAACATGTGAAGCTAGTCTGTTAGCGTACTGGAACAATCTGCCTTAATGTGACATGTGCAGCTAGTCTGTTAGCCTACTGGAACAATGTGTCTTAATGTGACATGTGCAGCAAGTCTGTTAGCGTACTGGAACAATGTGTCTTAATGTGACATGTGCAGCTAGTCTGTTAGCGTACTGGAACAATGTGGCTTAATGTGACATGTGCAGCTAGTCTGTTAGCGTACTGGAACAATGTGCCTTAATGTGACATGTGCAGCTAGTCTGTTAGCGTCCTGGAACAATGTGCCTTAATGTGACATGTGCAGCTAGTCTGTTAGCGTCCTGGAACAATGTGTCTTTATTTAATATGTGCAGCTAGTCTGTTAGCGTACTGGAACAATGTGTCTTAATGTGACATGTGCAGCTAGTCTGTTAGCCTACTGGAACAATGTGTCTTAATGTAACATGTGCAGCTAGTCTGTTAGCCTACTGGAACAATGTGTCTTAATGTGACATGTGCAGCTAGTCTGTTAGCGTCCTGGAACAATGTGCCTTAATGTGACATGTGCAGCTAGTCTGTTAGCGTACTGGAACAATGTGTCTTTATGTAACATGTGCAGCTAGTCTGTTAGCGTACTGGAACAATGTGTCTTAATGTGACATGTGCAGCTAGTCTGTTAGCGTACTGGAACAATGTGTCTTTATGTAACATGTGCAGCTAGTCTGTTAGCCTACTGGAACAATGTGTCTTAATGTAACATGTGCAGCTAGTCTGTTAGCGTACTGGAACAATGTGCCTTAATGTGACATGTGCAGCTAGTCTGTTAGCATACAGGAACAATGTGCCTTAATGTGACATGTGAAGCTAGTCTGTTAGCGTACTGGAACAATGTGCCTTAATGTGACATGTGCAGCTAGTCTGTTAGCGTCCTGGAACAATGTGTCTTAATGTAACATGTGAAGCTAGTCTGTTAGCGTACTGGAACAATGTGCCTTAATGTAACTTGTGCAGCTAGTCTGTTAGCCTACTGGAACAATGTGCCTTAATGTAACATGTGAAGCTAGTCTGTTAGCGTACTGGAACAATGTGTCTTAATGTGACATGTGCAGCTAGTCTGTTAGCGTACTGGAACAATGTGTCTTAATGTAACATGTGAAGCTAGTCTGTTAGCGTACTGGAACAATGTGCCTTAATGTAACATGTGCAGCTAGTCTGTTAGCCTACTGGAACAATGTGCCTTAATGTAACATGTGAAGCTAGTCTGTTAGCGTACTGGAACAATGTGTCTTAATGTGACATGTGCAGCTAGTCTGTTAGCGTACTGGAACAATGTGTCTTAATGTAACATGTGCAGCTAGTCTGTTAGCGTACTGGAACAATGTGTCTTAATGTAACATGTGAAGCTAGTCTGTTAGCGTACTGGAACAATGTGCCTTAATGTAACATGTGCAGCTAGTCTGTTAGCCTACTGGAACAATGTGTCTTAATGTAACATGTGCAGCTAGTCTGTTAGCGTACTGGAACAATGTGTCTTAATGTGACATGTGCAGCTAGTCTGTTAGCCTACTGGAACAATGTGTCTTAATGTAACATGTGCAGCTAGTCTGTTAGCCTACTGGAACAATGTGCCTTAATGTAACATGTGAAGCTAGTCTGTTAGCGTACTGGAACAATGTGCCTTAATGTAACATGTGCAGCTAGTCTGTTAGCGTACTGGAACAATGTGTCTTTATGTGACATGTGCAGCTAGTCTGTTAGCGTCCTGGAACAATGTGCCTTAATGTGACATGTGCAGCTAGTCTGTTAGCGTCCTGGAACAATGTGCCTTAATGTGACATGTGCAGCTAATCTGTTAGCGTCCTGGAACAATGTGCCTTAATGTGACATGTGCAGCTAGTCTGTTAGCGTACTGGAACAATGTGTCTTAATGTAACATGTGCAGCTAGTCTGTTAGCGTACTGGAACAATGTGCCTTAATGTAACATGTGCAGCTAGTCTGTTAGCGTACTGGAACAATGTGCCTTAATGTAACATGTGAAGCTAGTCTGTTAGCGTCCTGGAACAATGTGTCTTAATGTAACATGTGCAGCTAGTCTGTTAGCGTACTGGAACAATGTGTCTTAATGTAACATGTGCAGCTAGTCTGTTAGCCTACTGGAACAATGTGTCTTAATGTAACATGTGAAGCTAGTCTGTTAGCGTCCTGGAACAATGTGTCTTAATGTAACATGTGCAGCTAGTCTGTTAGCCTACTGGAACAATGTGTCTTAATGTAACATGTGCAGCTAGTCTGTTAGCCTACTGGAACAATGTGTCTTAATGTGACATGTGCAGCTAGTCTGTTAGCGTACTGGAACAATGTGTCTTAATGTGACAAGTGCAGTGCATTATTAACCAACACAGGGCACTATAGTTCCCTATTAGCAGGCTAGCTAACTGGCTACAGCACATTATGCTAACAGCTAAACACAGTTCGCCATCATGCTAACATTGGTAACGGCTAAAGAGATTTGATAACCGGATATGTAATGAAACACAGTTAGCCATCATGCTAACATTGGTAACGACTAAAGAGCTTTGATAACCGGATATGTAATGAAACACAGTTAGCCATCATGCTAACATTGGTAACGGCTAAAGAGCTTTGATAACCGGATATGTAATGAAACACAGTTAACCATCATGCTAACATTGGTAACGGCTAAAGAGCTTTGATAACCGGATATGTAATGAAACACAGTTACCAATCATGCTAACATTGGTAACGGCTAAAGAGCTTTGATAACCGGAATATGTAATGAAACACAGTTAACCATCATGCTAACATTGGTAACGGCTAAAGAGCTTTGATAACCAGATATGTAATGAAACACAGTTAACCATCATGCTAACATTGGTAACGGCTAAAGAGCTTTGATATCCGGATATGTAATGAAACACAGTTAACCATCATGCTAACATTGGTAACGGCTAAAGAGCTTTGATAACCGGATATGTAATGAAACACAGTTAACCATCATGCTAACATTGGTAACGGCTAAAGAGCTTTGATAACCGGATATGTAATGAAACACAGTTAACCATCATGCTAACATTGGTAACGGCTAAAGAGCTTTGATAACCGGAATATGTAATGAAACACAGTTAACCATCATGCTAACATTGGTAACGGCTAAAGAGCTTTGATAACCGGAATATGTAATGAAACACAGTTCGCCATCATGCTAACATTGGTAACGGCTAAAGAGCTTTGATAACCGGATATGTAATGAAACACAGTTAGCCATCATGCTAACATTGGTAACGGCTAAAGAGCTTTGATAACCGGAATATGTAATGAAACACAGTTAACCATCATGCTAACATTGGTAACGGCTAAAGAGCTTTGATAACCGGAATATGCAATGAAACACAGTTCGCCATCATGCTAACATTGGTAACGGCTAAAGAGCTTTGATAACCGGATATGTAATGAAACACAGTTAGCAATCATGCTAACATTGGTAACGGCTAAAGAGCTTTGATAACCGGATATGTAATGAAACACAGTTAACCATCATGCTAACATTGGTAACGGCTAAAGAGCTTTGATAACCGGAATATGTAATGAAACACAGTTAACCATCATGCTAACATTGGTAACGGCTAAAGAGCTTTGATAACCGGAATATGTAATGAAACACAGTTAACCATCATGCTAACATTGGTAACGGCTAAAGAGCTTTGATAACCGGATATGTAATGAAACGCAGTTAACCATCATGCTAACATTGGTAACGGCTAAAGAGCTTTGATAACCGGAATATGTAATGAAACACAGTTAACCATCATGCTAACATTGGTAACGGCTAAAGAGCTTTGATATCCGGAATATGTAATGAAACGCAGTTAGCCATCATGCTAACATTGGTAACGGCTAAAGAGCTTTGATAACCGGAATATGTAATGAAACGCAGTTAGCCATCATGCTAACATTGGTAACGGCTAAAGAGCTTTGATAACCGGAATATGTAATGAAACACAGTTAACCATCATGCTAACATTGGTAACGGCTAAAGAGCTTTGATAACCGGATATGTAATGAAACGCAGTTAACCATCATGCTAACATTGGTAACGGCTAAAGAGCTTTGATAACCGGAATATGTAATGAAACACAGTTAACCATCATGCTAACATTGGTAACGGCTAAAGAGCTTTGATATCCGGAATATGTAATGAAACGCAGTTAGCCATCATGCTAACATTGGTAACGGCTAAAGAGCTTTGATAACCGGAATATGTAATGAATCGCAGTTAGCCATTGCTAACCTGCATAGGCTTCTTCTGACTTTGACCCAACATGTAGCTAGCTTAGTTGTCTTAGAGGAGGCTGATAGCAGGCTGCTATATGACTAGCCTACTTTTCAGTTTTTTAACAGTCAACAATGACAGGAACCTGTTTAGCTGGACAGAACCGTTCCTGCCTTAAGGCTGATTGGCCTTAGGCCTAGAGAATAGGGGCCATGTCACCATGACAATGACAAACCAGGAAGCTGAACCCAATTAGAAAACAGCTGTGTTTACCATGCTACATAATTTGGCTTTAGTTCTTCAGGAAGATCAGCTATTTAGTTGGTGACTGTGTGTGTGTGTGTGTGTGTGTGTGTGTGTGTGTGTGTGTGTGTGTGTGTGTGTGTGTGTGTGTGTGTGTGTGTGTGTGTGTGTGTGTGTGTGTGTGTGTGTGTGTGTGTGTGTGTGTGTGTGTGTGTGTGTGTGTGTGTGTGTGTGTGTGTGTGTGTGTGTGTGTGTGTGTGTGTGTGTGTGTGTGTGTGTGTGTGTGTGTGTGTGTGTGTGTGTGTGTGTGTGTGTGTGTGTGTGTGTGTGTGTGTGTGTGGTTTATGATGTCTCCTAGTGGTCTAAGGTCAGTTCTCTCCAGGAGAAGATGAAACACACAGCACTTAACCACAGATCTAGGATCAGCTAGTCAGATGGCTATAATTAACAGCATGGAGCGTCCCAAATGGAATAGAGTGCCACTGTTCCCTGTAAAGTGCACTGCTTTAGACCAGAGCCCTATGGAGCGTCCCAAATGGAATAGAGTGCCACTGTTCCCTGTAAAGTGCACTGCTTTAGACCAGAGCCCTATGGAGCGTCCCAAATGGAATAGAGTGCCACTGTTCCCTGTAAAGTGCCCTGCTTTAGACCAGAGCCCTATGACACCCTGTTCCCTGTATAGTGCACTGCTTTAGACCAGAGCCCTATGACACCCTGTTCCCTGTAAAGTGCACTGTTTTAGACCAGAGCCCTATGACACCCTGTTCCCTGTATAGTGCACTGTTTTAGACCAGAGCCCTATGACACCCTGTTCCCTGTAAAGTGCACTGCTTTAGACCAGAGCCCTATGACACCCTGTTCCCTGTAAAGTGCACTGCTTTAGACCAGAGCCCTATGACACCCTGTTCCCTGTAAAGTGCACTGCTTTAGACCAGAGCCCTATGACACCCTGTTCCCTGTAAAGTGCACTGCTTTAGACCAGAGCCCTATGACACCCTGTTCCCTGTAAAGTGCACTGCTTTAGACCAGAGCCCTATGGATGTCCTGTTCCCTATAAAGTGCACTGCTTTAGACCAGAGCCCTATGGATGTCCTTTAGGACACAGGGAGTAGGGTGCCACTGTTCCCTGTAAAGTGCACTGCTTTAGACCAGAGCCCTATGGATGCCCTGTTCCCTGTAAAGTGCACTGCTTTAGACCAGAGCCCTATGACACCCTATTCCCTATATAGTGCACTGCTTTAGACCAGAGCCCTATGACACCCTGTTCCCTGTAAAGTGCACTGCTTTAGACCAGAGCCCTATGGATCGTCCCAAATGGAATAGAGTGCCACTGTTCCCTGTAAAGTGCACTGCTTTAGACCAGAGCCCTATGACACCCTGTTCCCTGTAAAGTGCACTGCTTTAGACCAGAGCCCTATGACACCCTGTTCCCTGTAAAGTGCCCTGCTTTAGACCAGAGCCCTATGACACCCTGTTCCCTGTAAAGTGCACTGCTTTAGACCAGAGCCCTATGACACCCTGTTCCCTGTAAAGTGCCCTGCTTTAGACCAGAGCCCTATGACACCCTGTTCCCTGTAAAGTGCCCTGCTTTAGACCAGAGCCCTATGACACCCTGTTCCCTGTAAAGTGCACTGCTTTAGACCAGAGCCCTATGACACCCTGTTCCCTGTAAAGTGCACTGATTTAGACCAGAGCCCTATGACACCCTGTTCCCTATATAGTGCACTGCTTTAGACCAGAGCCCTATGGATGCCCTGTTCCCTGTAAAGTGCACTGCTTTAGACCAGAGCCCTATGACACCCTGTTCCCTATATAGTGCACTGCTTTAGATCAGAGCCCTATGACACCCTGTTCCCTGTAAAGTGCACTGCTTTAGACCAGAGCCCTATGACACCCTGTTCCCTATATAGTGCACTGCTTTAGACCAGAGCCCTATGGATGCCCTGTTCCCTATAAAGTGCCCTGCTTTAGACCAGAGCCCTATGACACCCTGTTCCCTGTAAAGTGCACTGCTTTAGACCAGAGCCCTATGACACCCTATTCCCTGTAAAGTGCACTGCTTTAGACCAGAGCCCTATGACACCCTGTTCCCTGTAAAGTGCACTGCTTTAGACCAGAGCCCTATGACACCCTGTTCCCTGTAAAGTGCACTGCTTTAGACCAGAGCCCTATGGATGCCCTGTTCCCTATAAAGTGCCCTGCTTTAGACCAGAGCCCTATGACACCCTGTTCCCTGTAAAGTGCACTGCTTTAGACCAGAGCCCTATGGGGTGTCCTTTAGGACACAGGGAGTAGGGTGCCACTGTTCCCTGTATAGTACACTGCTTTAGACCAGAGCCCTATGGGGTGTCCTTTAGGACACAGGGAGTAGGGTAATGTTATCCCTAGACCCCTATGGATGCCCTTTAGGACACAGGGAGGAGGGTAATGTTATCCCTAGACCCCTATGGATGCCCTTTAGGACACAGGGAGGAGGGTAATGTTATCCCTAGACCCCTATGGATGCCCTTTAGGACACAGGGAGTAGGGTAATGTTATCCCTAGACCCCTATGGATGCCCTTTAGGACACAGGGAGTAGGGTAATGTTATCCCTAGACCCCTATGGATGCCCTTTAGGACACAGGGAGTAGGGTAATGTTATCCCTAGACCCCTATGGATGCCCTTTAGGACACAGGGAGTAGGGTGCCACTGTTCCCTGTAAAGTGCCCTGCTTTAGACCAGAGCCCTATGGATGCCCTTTAGGACACAGGGAGTAGGGTAATGTTATCCCTAGACCCCTATGGATGCCCTTTAGGACACAGGGAGTAGGGTAATGTTATCCCTAGACCCCTATGGATGCCCTTTAGGACACAGGGAGTAGGGTAATGTTATCCCTAGACCCCTATGGATGCCCTTTAGGACACAGGGAGTAGGGTAATGTTATCCCTAGACCCCTATGGATGCCCTTTAGGACACAGGGAGTAGGGTAATGTTATCCCTAGACCCCCTATGGGTGCCCTTTAGGACACAGGGAGTAGGGTAATGTTATCCCTAGACCCCTATGGGTGCCCTTTAGGACACAGGGAGTAGGGTAATGTTATCCCTAGACCCCTATGGATGCCCTTTAGGACACAGGGAGTAGGGTAATGTTATCCCTAGACCCTATGGGTGTCCTTTAGGACACAGGGAGTAGGGTAATGTTATCCCTAGACCCCCTATGGATGCCCTTTAGGACACAGGGAGTAGGGTAATGTTATCCCTAGACCCCTATGGATGCCCTTTAGGACACAGGGAGTAGGGTAATGTTATCCCTAGACCCCTATGGATGCCCTTTAGGACACAGGGAGTAGGGTAATGTTATCCCTAGACCCCTATGGATGCCCTTTAGGACACAGGGAGGAGGGTAATGTTATCCCTAGACCCCTATGGATGCCCTTTAGGACACAGGGAGTAGGGTAATGTTATCCCTAGACCCCTATGGATGCCCTTTAGGACACAGGGAGTAGGGTAATGTTATCCCTAGACCCCTATGGATGCCCTTTAGGACACAGGGAGTAGGGTAATGTTATCCCTAGACCCCTATGGATGCCCTTTAGGACACAGGGAGGAGGGTAATGTTATCCCTAGACCCCTATGGATGCCCTTTTAGGACACAGGGAGTAGGGTAATGTTATCCCTAGACCCCTATGGATGCCCTTTAGGACACAGGGAGGAGGGTAATGTTATCCCTAGACCCCTATGGATGCCCTTTAGGACACAGGGAGGAGGGTAATGTTATCCCTAGACCCCCTATGGATGCCCTTTAGGACACAGGGAGTAGGGTAATGTTATCCCTAGACCCCTATGGATGCCCTTTAGGACACAGGGAGGAGGGTAATGTTATCCCTAGACCCCTATGGATGTCCTTTAGGACACAGGGAGTAGGGGTAATGTTATCCCTAGACCCCTATGGATGCCCTTTTAGGACACAGGGAGGAGGGTAATGTTATCCCTAGACCCCTATGGATGCCCTTTAGGACACAGGGAGTAGGGTAATGTTATCCCTAGACCCCTATGGATGCCCTTTAGGACACAGGGAGGAGGGTAATGTTATCCCTAGACCCCTATGGATGCCCTTTAGGACACAGGGAGGAGGGTAATGTTATCCCTAGACCCCTATGGATGCCCTTTAGGACACAGGGAGTAGGGTAATGTTATCCCTAGACCCCTATGGATGCCCTTTAGGACACAGGGAGGAGGGTAATGTTATCCCTAGACCCCTATGGATGCCCTTTTAGGACACAGGGAGTAGGGTAATGTTATCCCTAGGCCCCTATGGATGCCCTTTAGGACACAGGGAGGAGGGTAATGTTATCCCTAGACCCCTATGGATGCCCTTTAGGACACAGGGAGTAGGGTAATGTTATCCCTAGACCCCCTATGGATGCCCTTTTAGGACACAGGGAGGAGGGTAATGTTATCCCTAGACCCCTATGGATGCCCTTTAGGACACAGGGAGTAGGGTAATGTTATCCCTAGACCCCTATGGATGCCCTTTTAGGACACAGGGAGGAGGGTAATGTTATCCCTAGACCCCTATGGATGCCCTTTAGGACACAGGGAGTAGGGTAATGTTGTCCCTAGACCCCTATGGATGCCCTTTAGGACACAGGGAGTAGGGTAATGTTATCCCTAAACCCCCTATGGATGCCCTTTAGGACACAGGGAGGAGGGTAATGTTATCCCTAGACCCCTATGGATGCCCTTTAGGACACAGGGAGTAGGGTAATGTTATCCCTAGACCCCTATGGATGCCCTTTAGGACACAGGGAGTAGGGTAATGTTATCCCTAGACCCCTATGGATGCCCTTTAGGACACAGGGAGTAGGGTAATGTTATCCCTAGACCCCCTATGGATGCCCTTTAGGACACAGGGAGTAGGGTAATGTTATCCCTAGACCCCTATGGATGCCCTTTAGGACACAGGGAGGAGGGTAATGTTATCCCTAGACCCCTATGGATGCCCTTTTAGGACACAGGGAGTAGGGTAATGTTATCCCTAGACCCCTATGGATGCCCTTTAGGACACAGGGAGGAGGGTAATGTTATCCCTAGACCCCTATGGATGCCCTTTAGGACACAGGGAGTAGGGTAATGTTATCCCTAGACCCCTATGGATGCCCTTTAGGACACAGGGAGTAGGGTAATGTTATCCCTAGACCCCTATGGATGCCCTTTAGGACACAGGGAGGAGGGTAATGTTATCCCTAGACCCCTATGGATGCCCTTTAGGACACAGGGAGGAGGGTAATGTTATCCCTAGACCCCTATGGATGCCCTTTTAGGACACAGGGAGGAGGGTAATGTTATCCCTAGACCCCTATGGATGCCCTTTAGGACACAGGGAGTAGGGTAATGTTATCCCTAGACCCCTATGGATGCCCTTTAGGACACAGGGAGGAGGGTAATGTTATCCCTAGACCCCTATGGATGCCCTTTAGGACACAGGGAGGAGGGTAATGTTATCCCTAGACCCCTATGGATGCCCTTTAGGACACAGGGAGTAGGGTAATGTTATCCCTTGACCCCTATGGATGCCCTTTAGGACACAGGGAGTAGGGTAATGTTATCCCTAGACCCCTATGGATGCCCTTTAGGACACAGGGAGTAGGGTAATGTTATCCCTAGACCCCTATGGATGCCCTTTAGGACACAGGGAGGAGGGTAATGTTATCCCTAGACCCCCTATGGATGCCCTTTAGGACACAGGGAGTAGGGGTAATGTTATCCCTAGACCCCTATGGATGCCCTTTAGGACACAGGGAGTAGGGGTAATGTTATCCCTAGACCCCTATGGATGCCCTTTAGGACACAGGGAGGAGGGTAATGTTATCCCTAGACCCCCTATGGATGCCCTTTAGGACACAGGGAGTAGGGTAATGTTATCCCTAGACCCCTATGGATGCCCTTTAGGACACAGGGAGGAGGGTAATGTTATCCCTAGACCCCTATGGATGCCCTTTAGGACACAGGGAGTAGGGTAATGTTATCCCTAGACCCCTATGGATGCCCTTTAGGACACAGGGAGTAGGGTAATGTTATCCCTAGACCCCTATGGATGCCCTTTAGGACACAGGGAGTAGGGTAATGTTATCCCTAGACCCCTATGGATGCCCTTTAGGACACAGGGAGGAGGGTAATGTTATCCCTAGACCCCTATGGATGCCCTTTAGGACACAGGGAGTAGGGTAATGTTATCCCTAGACCCCCTATGGATGCCCTTTAGGACACAGGGAGTAGGGTAATGTTATCCCTAGACCCCTATGGATGCCCTTTAGGACACAGGGAGGAGGGTAATGTTATCCCTAGACCCCTATGGATGCCCTTTAGGACACAGGGAGTAGGGTAATGTTATCCCTAGACCCCTATGGATGCCCTTTAGGACACAGGGAGTAGGGTAATGTTATCCCTAGACCCCTATGGATGCCCTTTAGGACACAGGGAGTAGGGTAATGTTATCCCTAGACCCCCTATGGATGCCCTTTAGGACACAGGGAGTAGGGTAATGTTATCCCTAGACCCCTATGGATGCCCTTTAGGACACAGGGAGGAGGGTAATGTTATCCCTAGACCCCTATGGATGCCCTTTAGGACACAGGGAGTAGGGTAATGTTATCCCTAGACCCCTATGGATGCCCTTTTAGGACACAGGGAGGAGGGTAATGTTATCCCTAGACCCCTATGGATGCCCTTTAGGACACAGGGAGTAGGGTAATGTTATCCCTAGACCCCCTATGGATGCCCTTTAGGACACAGGGAGTAGGGTAATGTTATCCCTAGACCCCTATGGATGCCCTTTAGGACACAGGGAGGAGGGTAATGTTATCCCTGACCCCCTATGGATGCCCTTTAGGACACAGGGAGGAGGGTAATGTTATCCCTAGACCCCTATGGATGCCCTTTAGGACACAGGGAGGAGGGTAATGTTATCCCTAGACCCCTATGGATGCCCTTTAGGACACAGGGAGTAGGGGTAATGTTATCCCTAGACCCCTATGGATGCCCTTTAGGACACAGGGAGGAGGGTAATGTTATCCCTAGACCCCTATGGATGCCCTTTAGGACACAGGGAGGAGGGTAATGTTATCCCTAGACCCCCTATGGATGCCCTTTAGGACACAGGGAGTAGGGTAATGTTATCCCTAGACCCCTATGGATGCCCTTTAGGACACAGGGAGGAGGGTAATGTTATCCCTAGACCCCCTATGGATGCCCTTTAGGACACAGGGAGGAGGGTAATGTTATCCCTAGACCCCTATGGATGCCCTTTAGGACACAGGGAGTAGGGTAATGTTATCCCTAGACCCCCTATGGATGCCCTTTAGGACACAGGGAGTAGGGTAATGTTATCCCTAGACCCCTATGGATGCCCTTTAGGACACAGGGAGGAGGGTAATGTTATCCCTAGACCCCTATGGATGCCCTTTAGGACACAGGGAGTAGGGTAATGTTATCCCTAGACCCCTATGGATGCCCTTTTAGGACACAGGGAGGAGGGTAATGTTATCCCTAGACCCCTATGGATGCCCTTTAGGACACAGGGAGGAGGGTAATGTTATCCCTAGACCCCCTATGGATGCCCTTTAGGACACAGGGAGGAGGGTAATGTTATCCCTAGACCCCTATGGATGCCCTTTTAGGACACAGGGAGGAGGGTAATGTTATCCCTAGACCCCTATGGATGCCCCTTTAGGACACAGGGAGGAGGGTAATGTTATCCCTAGACCCCTATGGATGCCCTTTAGGACACAGGGAGGAGGGTAATGTTATCCCTAGACCCCTATGGATGCCCTTTAGGACACAGGGAGTAGGGTAATGTTATCCCTAGACCCCTATGGATGCCCTTTAGGACACAGGGAGTAGGGTAATGTTATCCCTAGACCCCCTATGGATGCCCTTTAGGACACAGGGAGTAGGGTAATGTTATCCCTAGACCCCTATGGATGTCCTTTAGGACACAGGGAGTAGGGTAATGTTATCCCTAGACCCCTATGGATGCCCTTTAGGACACAGGGAGGAGGGTAATGTTATCCCTAGACCCCTATGGATGCCCTTTAGGACACAGGGAGGAGGGTAATGTTATCCCTAGACCCCTATGGATGCCCTTTAGGACACAGGGAGTAGGGTAATGTTATCCCTAGACCCCTATGGATGCCCTTTAGGACACAGGGAGGAGGGTAATGTTATCCCTAGATGTTGATCTTGGGTCAGTTTTACATTTCCCCCCACTAATGGTTCCCCGGCTCCCGAGTGGCGCAGCGGTCTAAGGCGCTGCGTCTCAGTGCTAGAGGCGTCACTACAGACCCCCCTGGTTCGATTCCAGGCTGTATCGCAATCCGGCTGTGATTGTGAGTCCCCATAGGGCTTCACACAATTGGTCCAGGGTAGGCCGTCATTTTAAATAAGAATTTTGTTCTTAACTGACTTGCCTAGTTAAATAAAGTTTTTTTATTTTTATGGTTAGGATTGGGGGAGGGGAAGCTGATCCTAGATATGTACCTAGGGGAAACTTGTGACACAGAGAGAGGGGTGGGGACTATCACCTCACTCAGGGGTCAACCAGGGTCATGGGAGACAGACAGGAAGTAGAATTATCACGTGACTGTCGTGCTGGCCTGTGACATCACATTCTGTTATGGTTTGGTTCTCTGTTTGATATCAATAAAGTTTGACGATGATGTAAACAGAGTCCAGAGATACAGTAGTCGTGGGTACAGTAGTCATGGAGGGGGTAGTCATGGAGACGGTAGTCACTGGGTGTTAGGTGTGTGTGTGTCTGTGTGTTGTTGTGTTGGACAACAGATAGTCCTATGTCTAGATTTGAACTGTCTCCTCTCTCTCTCTCTCTCTCTCTCTGTGTGAACTGGCTCCTCTCTCTCTCTCTCTCTGTCTGTGTGTGTGTGTGTCTCTGTGTGTGTGATGCAGGAGTTTGAGTCGTGGGTGAGTGACACGGCAGAGCATGGGTTCGTAGTGGTATCGTTTGGCGCCGGGGTCAAATACCTCTCAGAGGACATCGCTCACAAACTGGCTGGAGCCCTGGGCAGGCTGCCCCAACGCGTGGTCTGGAGGTACTACCAGTTTCACTCATTCACATTCCCTTCCACTGCAACTGGGAGGGCTCGGACACAACATGGCTGCTGAATTCACATCGGTCGAGTTCCTCCCCGACTATATTGCAGACGCATGCCAAATCTTACAACACCTGGATAGGTATAATTTACTTGGCACACAACCATTGGTTGATGCAATGCAACGCCTGTGCATCTAGTTGGGCAGGAACTCAACCATTCACTCCCACTGCAACTAGGAGGGGTAGGACACAAAATGGCTGCCAGGGGTGGCACCATCAACCAGATGGGTGAGCTAAAATGGCTGAATGATAAACTACCACTGCTACTGTGGGCACTAAAATGGCCCTAACACCTTACCTAATATCTCCAGTGTTGACTCGTTGAATTATATACTGCAATGGCCCCTTACCTAATATCTCCAGTGTTGACTCGTTGAATTATATACTGCAATGGCCCCAGCATCTTACCTAATATCTCCAGTGTTGACTCGTTGAATTATATACTGCAATGGCCCCTTACCTAATATCTCCAGTGTTGACTCGTTGAATTATATACTGCAATGGCCCCAGCATCTTACCTAATCTCTCCAGTGTTGACTCGTTGAATAATATACTGCAATGGCCCCTTACCTAATATCTCCAGTGTTGACTCGTTGAATTATATACTGCAATGGCCCCAGCATCTTACCTAATCTCTCCAGTGTTGACTCGTTGAATTATATACTGCAATGGCCCCTTACCTAATATCTCCAGTGTTGACTCGTTGAATTATATACTGCAATGGCCCCAGCATCTTACCTAATCTCTCCAGTGTTGACTCGTTGAATTATATACTGCAATGGCCCCTTACCTAATATCTCCAGTGTTGACTCGTTGAATTATATACTGCAATGGCCCCAGCATCTTACCTAATATCTCCAGTGTTGACTCGTTGAATTATATACTGCAATGGCCCCTTACCTAATATCTCCAGTGTTGACTCGTTGAATTATATACTGCAATGGCCCCAGCATCTTACCTAATATCTCCAGTGTTGACTCGTTGAATTATATACTGCAATGGCCCCTTACCTAATATCTCCAGTGTTGACTCGTTGAATATTCCCTAAAAAGCTAAACAGTTTTAACCAAGACCCTAAGTAGTGCACTAACCAAGACCCTAAGTAGTGCACTAACCAAGACCCTAAGTAGTGCACTATACACAGTCCCTTTAGAAAGTATTCACACTTTTTATACATTTTGTCGTGTTACAAAAATTGATTTAATTGTCATTTCTTGTCAACACTCTACACAAAATACTCTGTAATGTCAAAGAGGAAGAATTATTTTTATTTTTTATTTCTATATCTTGATTACGTAAGTATTCACACACCTGAGTCAATACTTTGTAGAAGCACCTTTGGCAGCGATTACAGCTGTGAGTCTTTCTGGGTAAGTCTCTAAGAGATTTCCACACCTGGATTGTGCAACATTTGTCCATTATTCTTTTCAACATTCTTCAAGCTCTGTCAAGTTGGTTGTTGGTCATTGCTAGACAGACATTTTCAAGTCTTGCCATAGATTTTCAAGCAAATATATGTCAAAACTGTAACTAGGCCACTCAGTAACATTCAATGTCGTCTTGGTAAGCAACTCCAGTTTATTTTTGGCCTTGTGTTTTATTGTCCTGCTAAAAGGTGAATTTGTCTCTCAGTGTCTGGTGGAAAGCAGACTGAACCAGGTTTTCTTCTAGGATTTTGCTCTATTTCATTTATTTTTATCAACAACAAAAAACTCCCTGGTCCTTGCCAATGACAAGCATACCCATAACATGATGCAGCCACCACCATGCTTGAAAATATGAAGAGTGGGACTCAGTGATGTGTTGTGTTGGATTTGCATTAATTACAAAAATATATTTTCTTTGCTACATTTTTTTGCAGTATTTCCTTAGTTGTATTCTGTGCAGGCTTCCTTCTTTTCACTCTGTCATTTAGGTTAGTATTGTGGAGTAACTACAATGCTGGACCAGTCCTCCTACTGATACAGTGATGCTGGACCAGTCCTCCTACTGATACAGTGATGATGGACCAGTACTCCTACTGATACAGTGATGCTGGACCAGTACTCCTGCTGATACAGTGATGCTGGACCAGTCCTCCTACTGATACAGTGATGCTGGACCAGTCCTCCTACTGATACAGTGATGCTGGACCAGTCCTCCTACTGATACAGTGATGCTGGACCAGTCCTCCTACTGATACAGTGATGCTGGACCAGTCCTCCTACTGATACAGTGATGCTGGACCAGTCCTCCTACTGATACAGTGATGCTGGACCAGTCCTCCTACTGATACAGTGATGATGGACCAGTCCTCCTACTGATACAGTGATGCTGGACCAGTCCTCCTACTGATACAGTGATGCTGGACCAGTCCTCCTACTGATACAGTGATGCTGGACCAGTCCTCCTACTGATACAGTGATGCTGGACCAGTCCTCCTACTGATACAGTGATGCTGGACCAGTCCTCCTACTGATACAGTGATGCTGGACCAGTCCTCCTACTGATACAGTGATGCTGGACCAGTCCTCCTACTGATACAGTGATGCTGGACCAGTCCTCCTACTGATACAGTGATGCTGGACCAGTACTCCTACTGATACAGTGATGCTGGACCAGTCCTCCCTACTGATACAGTGATGCTGGACCAGTCCTCCTACTGATACAGTGATGCTGGACCAGTCCTCCTACTGATACAGTGATGCTGGACCAGTCCTCCTACTGATACAGTGATGCTGGACCAGTCCTCCTACTGATACAGTGATGCTGGACCAGTCCTCCTACTGATACAGTGATGCTGGACCAGTACTCCTACTGATACAGTGATGCTGGACCAGTCCTCCTACTGATACAGTGATGCTGGACCAGTCCTCCTACTGATACAGTGATGCTGGACCAGTCCTCCTACTGATACAGTGATGCTGGACCAGTCCTCCTACTGATACAGTGATGCTGGACCAGTCCTCCTACTGATACAGTGATGATGGACCAGTCCTCCTACTGATACAGTGATGATGGACCAGTCCTCCTACTGATACAGTGATGCTGGACCAGTCCTCCTACTGATACAGTGATGCTGGACCAGTCCTCCCTACTGATACAGTGATGCTGGATCAGTCCTCCTACTGATACAGTGATGCTGGACCAGTCCTCCTACTGATACAGTGATGCTGGACCAGTCCTCCCTACTGATACAGTGATGCTGGACCAGTCCTCCTACTGATACAGTGATGCTGGATCAGTCCTCCTACTGATACAGTGATGCTGGACCAGTACTCCTGCTGATACAGTGATGCTGGACCAGTCCTCCTACTGATACAGTGATGCTGGACCAGTCCTCCTACTGATACAGTGATGCTGGACCAGTCCTCCCCTACTGATACAGTGATGCTGGACCAGTCCTCCTACTGATACAGTGATGATGGACCAGTCCTCCTACTGATACAGTGATGCTGGACCAGTCCTCCTACTGATACAGTGATGCTGGACCAGTCCTCCTACTGATACAGTGATGCTGGATCAGTCCTCCTACTGATACAGTGATGCTGGACCAGTCCTCCTACTGATACAGTGATGCTGGATCAGTCCTCCTACTGATACAGTGATGCTGGACCAGTCCTCCTACTGATACAGTGATGCTGGACCAGTCCTCCTACTGATACAGTGATGCTGGACCAGTACTCCTACTGATACAGTGATGCTGGACCAGTCCTCCTACTGATACAGTGATGCTGGACCAGTCCTCCTACTGATACAGTGATGCTGGACCAGTCCTCCTACTGATACAGTGATGCTGGACCAGTCCTCCCTACTGATACAGTGATGCTGGACCAGTCCTCCTACTGATACAGTGATGCTGGACCAGTACTCCCTACTGATACAGTGATGCTGGACCAGTACTCCTACTGATACAGTGATGCTGGACCAGTCCTCCTACTGATACAGTGATGCTGGACCAGTCCTCCTACTGATACAGTGATGCTGGACCAGTCCTCCTACTGATACAGTGATGCTGGACCAGTCCTCCTACTGATACAGTGATGCTGGACCAGTCCTCCTACTGATACAGTGATGCTGGACCAGTCCTCCTACTGATACAGTGATGCTGGACCAGTCCTCCTACTGATACAGTGATGATGGACCAGTCCTCCTACTGATACAGTGATGCTGGACCAGTCCTCCTACTGATACAGTGATGCTGGACCAGTCCTCCTACTGATACAGTGATGCTGGATCAGTCCTCCTACTGATACAGTGATGCTGGATCAGTCCTCCTACTGATACAGTGATGCTGGACCAGTACTCCTGCTGATACAGTGATGCTGGACCAGTCCTCCTACTGATACAGTGATGCTGGACCAGTCCTCCTACTGATACAGTGATGCTGGACCAGTCCTCCTACTGATACAGTGATGCTGGACCAGTCCTCCTACTGATACAGTGATGCTGGACCAGTCCTCCCTACTGATACAGTGATGCTGGACCAGTCCTCCTACTGATACAGTGATGCTGGACCAGTCCTCCTACTGATACAGTGATGCTGGACCAGTACTCCTACTGATACAGTGATGCTGGACCAGTCCTCCTACTGATACAGTGATGCTGGACCAGTCCTCATACTGATACAGTGATGCTGGACCAGTCCTCCTACTGATACAGTGATGCTGGACCAGTCCTCCTACTGATACAGTGATGCTGGACCAGTCCTCCTACTGATACAGTGATGATGGACCAGTCCTCCTACTGATACAGTGATGCTGGACCAGTCCTCCTACTGATACAGTGATGCTGGACCAGTCCTCCTACTGATACAGTGATGATGGACCAGTACTCCTACTGATACAGTGATGCTGGACCAGTCCTCCTACTGATACAGTGATGCTGGACCAGTACTCCTACTGATACAGTGATGCTGGACCAGTCCTCCTACTGATACAGTGATGCTGGACCAGTCCTCCTGCTGATACAGTGATGCTGGACCAGTACTCCTACTGATACAGTGATGCTGGACCAGTACTCCTACTGATACAGTGATGCTGGACCAGTCCTCCTGCTGATACAGTGATGCTGGACCAGTACTCCTACTGATACAGTGATGATGGACCAGTCCTCCTACTGATACAGTGATTCTACTGTGGTCTTCCCTTTGAGTCTAAAGTCTATGTTGATACAGCCATACCACAGAAAGAGAGTGTGTGTGTGTGTGTGTCTGTGTGTGTGTGGCTGTGTGTGTGTGTGTGTGTGTATGTCTATGTGTGTGTATGTCTGTGTGTGTGTCTGTGTGTGTGTGTGTGTGTGTGCAGAGAGGAAAATGCCTGTGATTCCGAGGGTCATTACAGACACATTATATTATTTATCTAGTGTAATCATTTACCCAGAATTCCACTGTTGACCCATTCACTACAGAGCTGAGAGAGACCGAGGGAGGGAGAGAGAGAGAGAGAGAGAGAGAGAGAGAGAGAGAGAGAGAGAGAGAGTAAAAAAGCTTATTTCTCTAACATTTTGTGCACAAATGTGTTTACATCCCTGTTAGTAAGCATTTCTCCTTTGCCAAGATAATCCAACAAGCCTCACAACCGCAGACCACATGTACGGCGTCGTGTGGACGAGCAGTTTGCTGATGTCAACGTTGTGAACAGAGCGCCCCATGGTGGCGGTGGGGTTATGGTATGGGCAGGCATAAGCTACGGACAACAAACACAATTGCATTTTATCGATGGCAATTTGAATACACAGAGATACCGTGACGAGATCCTGAGGCCCATTGTCGTGCCATTCATCCGCCGCCATCACCTCATGTTTCAGCATGATAATGCACGGCCCCATGTCGCAAGGATCTGTACACAATTCCTGGAAGCTGAAAATGTCCCAGTTCTTCCATGGCCTGCATTCTCACCAGACATGTCATCCATTAAGCATGTTTGGGATGCTCTGGATCGACGTGTACGACAGCGTGTTCCAGTTCCCGCCAATATCCAGCAACTTCGCACAGCCATTGAAGAGGAGTGGGACAACGTTCCACAGGCCACAATCAACAGCCTGATCAACTCTATGTGAAGGAGATGTGTCGCTCTGCAAGAGGCAAATGGTGGTCACACCAGATACTGACTGGTTTTCTGATCCATACTCCTACCTTTGTTTGAAGGTATCTGTGTCCAACAGATGCATATCTGTATTCCCAGTCATGTGAAATCCATAGATTAGGGCCTAATGAATTTATTTCAATTGACTGATTTCCTTCTATGAACTGTAACTTTGAAACTGTTACATGTTGAGTTTATATTTTTGTTCAGTGTATATAATGTTGTGTATAGACAGTATGGACAGTATATGAATATAAAAGGTGTGTACAGCAGTAGTTATATAGGATGAACCATGACTAGAATACAGTATATACATATGAAGTGGACAGCAGTAGTTATATAGGATGAACCATGACTAGAATACAGTATATACATATGAAGTGGACAGCAGTAGTTATATAGGATGAACCATGACTAGAATACAGTATATACATATGAAGAGGGTAAAACAGTATGTAAACATTATTCAAGTGACCAGTGTTCAATGACTATGTACATAGGGCAGCAGTCTCTAAGGTGCAGGGTTGAGTATTGGTTGGTAGCCGGCTAGTAACAGTGACTAAAGTTCAAGGCAGAGTACTGGGCGTAGGCCGGCTAGTGGTGACTGTTTAACAGACTGATGGCCTGGAGATAGAAGCAGTTTTTCAGTCTCTCGGTCCCAGCTTTGATGCACCTGTACTCAGGGGCGGTGTGTTCAATAGGGCGATATGGGCGACGCACTGCCAAACGGGAAAAGGAAGGGATTTTTTTTCTAATCAATTATATCACGGCAACAGTAGTTATCAGTGTTGTAATCTAGACGTCTGATCTGCCACAGTGCCACTAAATGTCCAATCAGGCTAAAGTCGTGCTTCAAATGGCCCCCCCCCCCCTTTTGGGGCGATTTCAGTCAGGTTGAAAATCGCCCAGAAGTCTGTCATAGACTCCCATGTAAAATCTATTTTTTTCAAATATCAGAGCTTTCAATACAATCTCTATGGGTTTCTGAGGGCTTGCACTTACGCGCTTTCGTCATACGTAACATAACCATGAACGTAACTAAGAAAAGAGCGGGTAGCCTCGTCAATCAATTCACTACTACTATCAAAATGGCTAGGCTTCAGTGCAACTCGATTGTGTCTTTGAAAGAAGTTCCTTTTTGTCGGCGAACAAATGAAGATAAATTGGCAACGAAACAATTAGGACCTCCCAGACCAAATTTAATAATTCAACAGGTTTCTACTAAAGGGGGAAGTCCTACACCCGAGGATTTTCCAAAAAATTGGTACGCAAACGAAAAACCTGGCTAGCAGGCTGCGATGTAGCTAATGCAGTCTTCTGCTACCCCCCTGCTTACTCTTTCACCCTGAAGGCGGCACGGCAGACAGCACCGCTTGGACAGCGACTGGTGTGTAACGGACATGCACCATCTTTCAGGAAAGATTAAGAAACATGAGCTGTCAAAGACCCAAATGGATAGCTGTTTGAGATTGTCTGCTTTGGGGAGAGTGAACATTCCCACTCAACTGGATGAGGGATACAGGCTAGCTGTCCGCCGCCACAACGATGAGGTTAGTGTTGATAATCACAAGTTTACTGGAGAACTGAAACTGACAAGGCTGACAAGATAGGACCCTTTTGTCCATTGTTATTGGATAGGAACAGAACTTATAACCAGCTCCTGACCTAAATAGATCTTAGCACAACATTTTACTCAACATATCATATTCCATATTCACTATAACAAATATATTTACTACGACATTAGCAAGAACCGCCACATCCTCAGCCGGCTAATCCAGTGTGTGAAGTTTTGCGGAGTGTTTGAGTTAGCTTTGCAAGGCAAAGATGAAACTGAGGGCTCCACCAACCCTGGTAAGCCAACACTTTTGAGATCAGTCAATAAATGCTTCTGGTATTGACTTATATGCTGCCCCTGTCTTCATGTTGTTGCTGGACATATCTTTTTTAAAATGTGTGTAGGTCACCTAAATCATCAGAAAAATTGCCCCCCCTGAGAATTTTTTCAGGAGCCGCCACTGCCTGTACTGTCTCCGCCTTCTAGATGATAGCGGGGTGAACAGGCAGGGGCTCGGGTGGTTGATGTCCTTGATCATCTTTTTGGCCTTCCTGTGATATCGGGTACTGTAGGTGTCCTGGAGGGCAGGCAGTGTGCCCTGGTGATCCGTTGGGCAGACCGCACCACCCTCTGGAGAGCCCTGCGGTTGCGGGTGGTGCAGTTGCCATACCAGGCGGTGATACAGCCCGACAGGATGCTCTCAATGGTGCATCTGTAGAAGTTCTTGATGGTCTTAGGGGCCATGTGGATGGGGGCATGCTCTCTGCTGTCTCCTGAAGTCCACGATCAGCTCATTCATTTGGTTGACGTTGAGGGAGAGGTTATTTTCCTGGCACCACTCCGCCAGGCCCTCACCTCCTCCCTGTAGGCTGTCTCGTCATTGTTGGTAATCAAGCCTACTACTGTTGTGTCGTCTGCAAACTTGATGATTGAGTTGGAGGCGTGCTTGGCCACGCAATCATGGGTGAATAGGGAGTACAGGAGGGGGCTGAGCACGCACCGTTGTGGGGCCTCTGTGTTGAGGATCAGCGAAGTGGAGGTGTTGTTTCCTACCTTCACCACCTGGGGGCGGCCCGTCAGGAAGTCCAGGACACAGTTGCACAGGGCGGGGTTCAGACCCAGGGCCCGGAGATTAATGATGAGCTTGGAGGGTACTCTGGTGTTGAAGGCTTAGCTGTAGTTGAACAGCATTCTTACATACACTCTTAGAAGAAAAGGGTGCTAAGTAGAATCATACAGGGTTCTTCGGTTTGTCCCCACAGGAGAACCCTTTTTGGTGCTGGGTTGAACCCTTTGTAGAGGGTTCTATCTAGAACCCTCTATGTAGGGTTCTTCAAAGAACCCCCTGTACATGGTTCTACCGAGAACCATTTTATCATTTAAAGGTTCTTCCTGGAACCGTCTGTGAAGGGTTCTACCGAGAACCATTTTATCTTTGGAGGGTTCTTTCTAGAACCCTCTGAACGGTTCCACCAGCCTTATTAGCCTTTAACATGTTATTATTTATGAAAATACATTACATATATATCACAAGGCCTTTTGTTGAGGGTCTAATTATACCCCAACACAACAGTGTTAGGAACCTCCTGGTTTACTGGCCTCATCAGACCTACTAGTCACATTATGCTGCCTTGCAAAGTAATGTGTGATTCCTATTGGAATCCAGCCAGAGTCAGGATATCTAGCAAGTGGAATCACCTGCAGCCTGCATTCAGAACGACTGCCGAGGGTAGGGAAGATTGAATACTGAGACTACCTCAATCATCTAAACTGGATCAACCATCTCTGTAACGGGTGCTATATAAATCCATATTTGGATTAGTTTAGAAAACGGTATGTTATCTATCTTTGTGTAGCATGACATTCATTAACCAAGCAATGTACATGCAAAAAAACACAAATATTACAGTAAAACAAACAATTCAGAAAATCTCCCTGCAATAGAGCATACTTGGAAATATTATATATGGTCCTATGTAGAACCCTTCTTGCCTTCCAAAGAATCCTTCTTACCTTCCAAATAATCATCAAGAACTCTTTCTTCCAAAAACAGATCTTAGGTTGTTAAAGGTTCTACGTAGATCAAAACAGTTATTGGTAGAACCCTATCCCTCCTCAAAGAACCCGTTTGTAACCCTTTTTTTCTAAGATTGGAGGTATTCCTCTTGTCCAGGTGAGCTAGGGCTGTGTGCGGTGCGATTGCGTCATCCGTGGATCTGTTAGGGCGGTATGCAAATTGTAGTGTGTGTAAGGGATCGGGGGTTGGCTGGGTCTAGACAGAGTCTGACACTTCCCCGATCTACAGAGAGGGGGAGTCATCAGACTCGATCTGGTTCACCTGAGTTCTGAGCACACCTGTCCGTAATTAGGATAGGATATAAGGTGTGCTCAGAAGTTCAGTCGGTGCGAGGTATTGTTCCATTGTGACTTGCTAAGCGTTTTGTTCCGAGAGAGAGAGAGAGAGTTTGTTGTTTTTGATTACCCGTGTATCCGACCTGTGCCTTGTTGTTTGACTCCCCGTATTGCTTAACCCTCTGCTTGTCTATCCCAGTGATTACCGTACTCTGACCCTGTGCCTGTGCCCTCGACTACGACTACGCCCGCTCCCTTGGTACCTCTGCCTGTCTATGCCTGGCCCGGTTTTGACCCCAGCCCGCCCGACCACGATTAAGCTATTCCCTTGTCTGTACTCTAATAAAGCATCGCTATTCTGCGATTGGATCTTACCACTCTGTCCGAGTATTCATTACAGTGTGTCTAGGGTGTCAGGTAAGGTAGAGGTGATATGATCCTGAGCTAGCCTCTCAAAGCACTTCATGATGACAGAAGTGAGTGCTAATATGAAAAAGTCATTTTGTTCATTTACCTTCGCTTTCTTGGGTACAGGAACAATGGTGGACATCTTAAAGCAAGTGGGGACAACAGACTGGGATAGGAAGAGATTGAGTATGTCCGTAAACACTCCAGCCAGCTGGTCTGCACATGCTCTGAGGACACGGTTTGGGATGCCGTCTGAGCCGGCAGCCTTGCAAGGGTTAGCATGCTTAAATGTCTTGCTCACGTCGGCCATGGAGAACGAGAGCTCACTGTCCTCATGAGCGGCGGAGGCCCACATCGGCGCCTCAATCTTGAAGCATAGATTCCGATTGGTCAGACCAACGTTTAACAGTTCTTACCACGGATACTTCCTGTTTAAGTTTCTGCCTATAGGAAGGGAGGAGCAGAATGGAGGCATGATCTGATTTGCCGAAATGGATGGTGGGGGAAGCCTTGTAGCCGTCCCAGAAGGGCGAGTAGCAATGGTCAAGAATTCATGATGAGCGAGTAGCGCAGGCGATGTGTTGATAAAATGTCATGATTTTCAATGCGATTTTCAGTGTAGTTCTTTGAGAGCTGTTGCGGTGTTGGCTTGCGGGGGAATATACACGGCCATGACGATGACCGAAGACAATTCACTAGGGAGGTAATGCGGTCGGCATTTGATGGTGAGGTATTCCAGATCGGGAGAACAAAAGGACTTGAGTTCCTGCACGTTACCACAATCACACCATCAGTAGTTAATAATGAAACATACACCACCGCCTTTCTTCTTCCGGAGAGTTATTTCTTCCTGTCCGCACGATGGACAGAGAACCCTGCTAGCTGGATGGACGGGGTCAGTACATCCGGAGAGAGCCATGATTCCATGAAACAGAGTATGTTACAGTCCCTGATGTCTCTCTGGAAGGAGATCCTCGCCCTGAGCTCATCTACTTTATTGACCAGGGACTGAACATTAGAGAGTAACATACTCATAAGCGGTGGATAGTATGCACGCCTCCCGTTAGAGATTAATATACTCTGTGAGAGGCTCGACCCCCATAATGCACTGCTCTCTGACTAGGACCCCACTCCTTCTTCCTCTTCTCCGTTGTCGGCATCGTGGAGCGGCCCCCGGGATGAATGGGACCCCCCCAGGGGAGTGTGAGGCCGGTCACGGCCCCCAATTCATCTATATTCTATATCACCTGCTGTCCTGGAGTGTGAGGCCGGTCACGGCCCCCTATTCATCTCTATCTATCACCTGCTGTCCTGGAGTGTGAGGCCGGTCACGGCCCCCTATTCATCTATATTCTATATCACCTACTGTACTGGAGTGTGAGGCCGGTCACGGCCCCCTATTCATCTATATTCTATATCACCTACTGTACTGGAGTGTGAGGCTGGTCACGGCCCCCTATTCATCTATATTCTATATCACCTGCTGTCCTGGAGTGTGAGGCCGGTCACGGCCCCCTATTCATCTCTATCTATCACCTGCTGTCCTGGAGTGTGAGGCCGGTCACGGCCCCCTATTCATCTCTATCTATCACCTGCTGTCCTGGAGTGTGAGGCCGGTCACGATATAATAGAACATGCTCAACCGTTTCCTCGACACTCATCACAAACTCCAGTACCAGGTTTCCATGTACATTTCAAAGAAGTGTCAAGTCCTTAACCAATCAGTGTACAGATGAAGGGGAAGTGCAACTGTCAATCTCTTCCTCAGGACTCCCAGCCCCTTTATCAAACGTTCCCGTCCATGACGTTGCTTCAGGAGGAAGACGTTCTGTCTGTTAAACAACAACACAAACCCTATTCCCTATATAGACTACAATATATCTGGTCAAAACCCTATTCCCTATATAGACTACAATATATCTGGTCAAAACCCTATTCCCTATATAGACTACAGTATATCTGGTCAAAAACCTATTCCCTATATAGACTACAATATATCTGGTCAAAACCCTATTCCCTATATATACTACAGTATATCTGGTCAGAACCCTATTCCCTATATATACTACAATATATCTGGTCAAAACCCTATTCCCTATATAGATTACAATATATCTGGTCAAAACCCTATTCCCTATATAGACTACAGTATATCTGGTCCAAACCCTATTCCCTATATAGACTACAATATATCTGGTCAAAACCCTATTCCCTATATAGACTACAGTATATCTGGTCAAAACCCTATTCCCTATATACACTACAGTATATCTGGTCAGAACCCTATTCCCTATATAGACTACAGTATATCTGGTCAGAACCCTATTCCCTATATAGACTACAATATATCTGGTCAAAACTCTATTCCCTATATAGACTACAGTATATCTGGTCAAAACCCTATTCCCTATATAGACTACAATATATCTGGTCAAAACCCTATTACCTATATAGACTACAGTATATCTGGTCAAAACCCTATTCCCTATATAGACTACAGTATATCTGGTCAGAACCCTATTCCCTATATAGACTACAGTATATCTGGTCAGAACCCTATTCCCTATATAGACTACAATATATCTGGTCAAAACCCTATTCCCTATATAGACTACAATATATCTGGTCAAAACCCTATTCCCTATATAGACTACAGTATATCTGGTCAGAACCCTATTCCCTATATAGACTACAATATATCTGGTCAAAACCCTATTCCCTATATAGACTACAATATATCTGGTCAAAACCCTATTCCCTATATAGACTACAATATATCTGGTCAGAACCCTATTCCCTATATAGACTACAATATATCTGGTCAAAACCCTATTCCCTATATAGACCACAATATATCTGGTCAAAACCCTATTCCCTATATAGACTACAATATATCTGGTCAAAACCCTATTCCCTATATAGACTACAATATATCTGGTCAAAACCCTATTACCTATATAAACTACAATATATCTGGTCAAAACCCTATTCTCTATATAGACTACAATATATCTGGTCAAAACCCTATTCCCTATATAGATTACAATATATCTGGTCAAAACCCTATTCACTATATAGACTACAATATATCTGGTCAAAACCCTATTCCCTATATAGACTACAATATATCTGGTCAAAACCCTATTCCCTATATAGACCACAATATATCTGGTCAAAACACTATTCCCTATATAGATTACAATATATCTGGTCAAAACCCTATTCCCTATATAGACTACAATATATCTGGTCAAAACCCTATTCCCTATATAGACTACAATATATCTGGTCAAAACCCTATTCCCTATATAGACTACAATATATCTGATCAGAACCCTATTCCCTATATAGACTACAATATATCTGGTCAGAACCCTATTCCCTATATAGACTACAGTATATCTGGTCAGAACCCTATTCCCTATATAGACTACAATATATCTGATCAGAACCCTATTCCCTATATAGACTACAATATATATGGTCAGAACCCTATTCCCTATATAGACCACAGTATATCTGGTCAGAACCCTATTCCCTATATAGACTACAATATATCTGGTCAAAACCCTATTCCCTATATAGACTACAGTATATCTGGTCAGAACCCTATTCCCTATATAGACTACAATATATCTGGTCAAAACCCTATTCCCTATATAGACTACAATATATCTGGTCAAAACCCTATTCCCTATATAGACTACAATATATCTGGTCAAAACCCTATTCCCTATATAGACTACAATATATCTGGTCAAAACCCTATTCCCTATATAGACTACAATATATCTGGTCAAAACCCTATTCCCTATATAGACTACAATATATCTGGTCAAAATCCTATTCCTATATAGACTACAATATATCTGGTCAGAACCCTATTCCCTATATAGACTACAATATATCTGGTCAAAACCCTATTCCCTATATAGACTACAATATATCTGGTCAAAACCCTATTCCCTATATAGACTACAATATATCTGGTCAAAATCCTATTCCTATATAGACTACAATATATCTGGTCAAAACCCTATTCCCTATATAGACTACAATATATCTGGTCAAAACCCTATTCCCTATATAGACTACAATATATCTGGTCAAAACCCTATTCCCTATATAGACTACAATATATCTGGTAAAACCCTATTCCCTATATAGACTACAATATATCTGGTCAAAACCCTATTCCCTATATAGACTACAATATATCTGGTCAAAACCCTATTCCCTATATAGACTACAATATATCTGGTCAAAACCCTATTCCCTATATAGACTACAATATATCTGGTCAAAACCCTATTACCTATATAGACTACAATATATCTGGTCAAAACCCTATTCTCTATATAGACTACAATATATCTGGTCAAAACCCTATTCCCTATATAGATTACAATATATCTGGTCAAAACCCTATTCCCTATATAGACTACAATATATCTGGTCAAAACCCTATTCCCTATATAGACTACAATATATCTGGTCAAAACCCTATTCCCTATATAGACTACAATATATCTGGTCAAAACCCTATTCCCTATATAGACTACAATATATATGGTCAAAACCCTATTTCCTATATAGACTACAATATGTCTGGTCAAAACCCTATTCCCTATATAGATTACAATATATCTGGTCAAAACCCTATTCCCTATATAGACTACAATATATCTGGTCAAAACCCTATTCCCTATATAGACTACAATATATCTGGTCAAAACCCTATTCCCTATATAGACCAATATATCTGATCAAAACCCTATTCCCTATATAGACTACAATATGTCTGGTCAAAACCCTATTCCCTATATAGACTACAATATATCTGGTCAAAACCCTATTACCTATATAAACTACAATATATCTGGTCAAAACCCTATTCTCTATATAGACTACAATATATCTGGTGAAAACCCTATTCCCTATATAGATTACAATATATCTGGTCAAAACCCTATTCACTATATAGACTACAATATATCTGGTCAAAACCCTATTCCCTATATAGACTACAATATATCTGGTCAAAACCCTATTCCCTATATAGACCACAATATATCTGGTCAAAACACTATTCCCTATATAGATTACAATATATCTGGTCAAAACCCTATTCCCTATATAGACTACAATATATCTGGTCAAAACCCTATTCCCTATATAGACTACAATATATCTGGTCAAAACCCTATTCCCTATATAGACTACAATATATCTGATCAGAACCCTATTCCCTATATAGACTACAATATATCTGGTCAGAACCCTATTCCCTATATAGACTACAGTATATCTGGTCAGAACCCTATTCCCTATATAGACTACAATATATCTGATCAGAACCCTATTCCCTATATAGACTACAATATATATGGTCAAAACCCTATTCCCTATATAGACTACAATATATCTGGTCAAAACCCTATTCCCTATATAGACTACAATATATCTGGTCAAAACCCTATTCCCTATATAGACTACAATATATCTGATCAAAACCCTATTCCCTATATAGACTACAATATATCTGGTCAGAACCCTATTCCCTATATAGACTACAATATATCTGGTCAAAACCCTATTCCCTATATAGACTACAATATATCTGGTCAAAACCCTATTCCCTATATAGACCAATATATCTGGTCAAAACCCTATTCCCTATATAGACTACAATATATCTGGTCAAAACCCTATTCCCTATATAGACCAATATATCTGGTCAAAACCCTATTCCCTATATAGACTACAATATATCTGGTCAAAACCCTATTCCCTATATAGACTACAATATATCTGGTCAATATATCTACCTCAACTAGCCGGTGCCCCCGCACATTGACTCTGCAACGGTACCCCCCTGTATATATAGCCTCCCTACTGTCACTTTATTTTACTTCTGCTCTTTTTTTCTCAACACTTTTTTTGTTGTTGTTTTATTCTTACTTTTTTTGTTTAAAATAAATGCACTGTTGGTTAAAGGCTGTAAGTAAGCATTTCACTGTAATGTCTGCACCTGTTGTATTCGGCGCATGTGACCAATAAAATTTGATTTGATTTGATTTGATATTCCCTATATAGACTACAATATATCTGGTCAAAACCCTATTCCCTATATAGACTACAATATATCTGGTCAGAACCCTATTCCCTATATAGACTACAATATATCTGGTCAAAACCCTATTCCCTATATAGACTACAATATATCTGGTCAAAACCCTATTCCCTATATAGACTACAATATATCTGGTCAAAACCCTATTCCCTATATAGACTACAATATATCTGGTCAAAACCCTATTCTCTATATAGACTACAATATATCTGGTCAAAACCCTATTCCCTATATAGACTACAATATATCTGGTCAAAACCCTATTCCCTATATAGACTACAATATATCTGGTCAAAACCCTATTACCTATATAGACTACAATATATCTGGTCAAAACCCTATTCTCTATATAGACTACAATATATCTGGTCAAAACCCTATTCCCTATATAGATTACAATATATCTGGTCAAAACCCTATTCCCTATATAGACTACAATATATCTGGTCAAAACCCTATTCCCTATATAGACTACAATATATCTGGTCAAAACCCTATTCCCTATATAGACTACAATATATATGGTCAAAACCCTATTTCCTATATAGACTACAATATGTCTGGTCAAAACCCTATTCCCATATAGATTACAATATATCTGGTCAAAAACCCTATTCCCTATATAGACTACAATATATCTGGTCAAAACCCTATTCCCTATATAGACTACAATATATCTGGTCAAAACCCTATTCCCTATATAGACCAATATATCTGATCAAAACCCTATTCCCTATATAGACTACAATATGTCTGGTCAAAACCCTATTCCCTATATAGACTACAATATATCTGGTCAAAACCCTATTCCCTATATAGACTACAATATATCTGGTCAAAACCCCTATTCCCTATATAGACTACAATATATCTGGTCAAAACCCTATTCCCTATATAGACCAATATATCTGATCAAAACCCTATTCCCTATATAGACTACAATATGTCTGGTCAAAAACCTATTCCTTATATAGACTACAATATATCTGATCAAAACCCTATTCCCTATATAGACTACAATATATCTGGTCAAAACCCTATTTCCTATATAGACTACAATAGGTCTGGTCAAAACCCTATTCCCTATATAGACTACAATATATCTGGTCAAAACCCTATTCCCTATATAGACTACAATATATCTGGTCAAAACCCTATTCCCTATATAGACTACAATATATCTGGTCAAAACCCTATTCCCTATATAGACTACAATATATCTGATCAGAACCCTATTCCCTATATAGACTACAATATATCTGGTCAGAACCCTATTCCCTATATAGACTACAGTATATCTGGTCAGAACCCTATTCCCTATATAGACTACAATATATCTGATCAGAACCCTATTGTCACGAGTTGCTAAGCCAGAACCCAGAAGCAGACCAGGACAAGGTAAGTTGAAACGAAGGTGAGTGTTTATTTACAAATTCAAGAGTGATGCTGAATAATCCAGGGAACAGAGCGGGCGGCGTTGATTAGTTGTTGGGGGGTGCAGTGGTTGATCCCATCCTGGTCGGCAGCCGCCCGACCACCAGGCAGAGGTTGGATGAAGGTTCCGGACGGGTGACTGCAGATGGAACAAAACGGGGGTAAGTAAGCAACAAACCAACAAGGTGCAAAAACAACAAAACTAACGCTAGGCTCTAAGACTGATACTCTGGTAAACCTACTGTTCATGGCTAACGATCCGGCAGGGAATGGATGTTAGGCCAGAGCCTAAGAAGGGTGATGATCAGGACCAGGTGTGCAGATTGCAGATGGGATGCAGGTGCGGAAATCAAGAGAGCTCCCCGGAGCGTTCCAGAACCCTCGGGAAACTGGAGATCCCGAGCAGAAAAACTAGTCCACAGACAGGACCCGACTCAGACTGCCGGGATCGTTACAGTACCCCCCCCTCCGACCGAACGCCACCGGGCGGACTCCCGGAGCGCCAGGATGGAGGCGGTAGAAGTCACGGATGAGGTCAGCATCTAGGATCTGTCGCCGCGAATCCAACTCCTCTCTTCAGGACCATACCCCTCCCAGTCCACGAGATACTGGAAACCCCGGCCCCGCCGTCTGGAATCCATGATGCGTCGCACCGTGTAGGCAGGACCACCTCCGATCATCCGAGGAGGAGGAGGAGGGAGGCGGAGGAGGCAACAGAGGACTGAGGAAAACAGGCTTGAGGCAGGAGACATGAAAGGTGGGATGGACTCTGAGCGTCCTCGGGAGTTTGAGTCGAACTGCCACCGGATTGATCACCTTCTCCACCACAAACGGACCAATGAACTCGGTAACAACTTCCTAGACTCAGTCCGTAAAGGAAGATCCCGTGTGGCCAACCAGACCCTATCTCCGATGGTGTAGGTGGGAGCGGGGATCCGGCGACGATTCGCCTGGAGCTGATACCGGTCCGAAACTCTAAGGGAGTGCCTTTCTGGCCCGATGCCAGGTCCGGTGGCAACGACGAATATGGGCCTGAACAGAAGGCACTGAGAGCTCCTTCTCCTGAGAAGGGAACAAGGGAGGTTGGTAGCCATACAGGCACTGGAAGGGAGACATCCCAGTGGCAGATGTAGGGGAGAGTATTGTGGGCATACTCAACCCAAGGCAACTGAGAGACCCAGGAGGTGGGGTTGGAAGAGGCCAGGCAGCGTAGGCGTGGATTCCATCTTCTGGTTGGCTCTCTCCGCCTGACCATTAGATTGGGGGTGAAAACCAGATGTGAGACTGACTGTAGCTCCAATGGCCAAACAGAAGGACTTCCAGACAGCAGAGAGGTAAACTGAGGGCCACGGTCGGAAACGATATCACTGGGCAACCCGTGGACCCTGAAAACCTCCTAACCAGGATCTCGGACGTCTCCGAGGCAGAGGGAAGCTTGGCAATTGGCACAAAGTGGGCGAACTTGCTGAATCTGTCCACGATAGTCAGAACGACCGTGTTCCCCTCAGAAGCGGGCAACCCAGTGACAAAGTCCAGGGCCAGATGCGACCATGGTCGCCGGGGAATAGGAAGGGGGTGTAGTCCAGAGCTGGGCCGATTGGTACCCTTTATTCTGCGCACACACTGGACAGGCAGCAACATAACCCCGAGTATCCTCGCGGCAGGCCACCAAAAACGTCTGCGAAGAAACGCCATCGTCCGAGCCCGCCAGGGTGACAAGCCATCTTGCTGGCGTGGGACCATTTGAGGACCGCAGGACCGAACCGACTCAGGCACAAACAACCGACCGGGTGGACTCGTTACCGGGACCGGGCTGCGTCCGAAGAGCCGCCATCACCTCCTCCTCAATCTTCCACAACAGCTCCCACGACGCAGTTCCGGGGAGAATTGTCTCGGTCTTGGACCCACTCTCCTCCGTCTTGGAGAACATCCGAGACAAGGCGTCCCGCCTTGCCGTTCTTAGATCCAGGTCGGAACGTCAGGGAAAACTTGAATCGTCCGAAAAACAACGCCCACCTGGCCTGACCGGGAGTTGAGACGTTTAGCCGATTGCACGTAAGCAAGATTCTTGTGGTCAGTCCAGACAATAAACGGTTTGCTCCGCCTCCAACCAGTGGCGCCACTCCTCCAAGGCAAGTTTCACCGCGAGAAGCTCCCGGTTACCCACATCGTAATTCCTCTCCGCAGGCGAGAGGCGACGAGAGTAGTAGGCGCAGGGATGGAGTTTACTGTCCGTGGAGCATCGCTGCGACAGGATGGCGCCAACTCCCACATCAGACGCTGTCCACTTCAACGACGAACTGACGGGCCGTGTCCGGTTGAGAGAGATCGGTGCGTTGGTGAATCGCCTCTTCAAATCCAGAAACGCTCGATCCGCCTCCGTTCCACTTGAAGGTCCTGATACTGGAAGTCAAGGCAGTTAACGGAGCGACCACACGGCTGTAATCCCGGATGAATCTGCGGTAGAAATTCGCAAACCCCAAAAATCTCTGGAGCTGCAATCTCGTACCGGGCTGGGCCCATTCCAGAACCGCTCTAACCTTCTCCTGGTCCATCCTAATCTCTCCCCTGGAAATGATGTACCCGAGAAAAGGATGTCGTGTGGGCGTGAAACTCGCACTTCCTCGGCCTTCACGAACAGGCGATTCTCCAACAATCGCTGCAGAACCTGCCGGACATGCTGGACGTGGTCGGAAGGTTCCTTCGAGAAGATCAGAATGTCATCCAGGTAAACAAACACAAAGAGACCGATCATATCTCTCAGGACGTCGTTCACCATACTCTGGAATACCGCTGGAGCATTGGTCAGTCCAAACGGCATCACCTGATACTCGAGTGACCCATCGGTGTATTGAAACCGTCAACCACTCGTCCCCCTCTCTGATCCGGACCATGTGATACGCATTGCGGTAGGTCTAGCTTGGTGAACACCGTAGCACCCCTGTAAGGAGTCGAAGGCAGAACTCATCAAGGGCAGGGGGATACTTGTTCTTGACCGTGATGTCATTCAACCCCCGATAATCAATACACGGTCGAAGAGAGCCATCCTTCTTACCCACAAAGAAGAATCCTGCCCCCAGGGGTGATGACGAGGGACGAACGAGACCAGCAGCTAGGGACTCCTTGATGTAGGTCTCCAAAGCCTCACGTTCAGGTCGGGAGATACTGTATAACCTTCCCCTTGGGGTAGACAGCTCCAGGGAACAGGTTGATGGCACAATCATATGGTCGGTGGGGAGGGAGTGACAGAGCCTTCTGACTTACTGAAAACTTCCCCCAAATCGTGATATGTCTCGGGAACCAGGGACAAATCTGGGGGTTTAGCCTCAATCACCTGACTGGGAACCGAATGGGGGCAGGCAGTCTTGAGACAGTTAGCATGACAATCAAGGCTCCAACTCGTTACCTTGCCCGTCACCCAATCGAACGTGGGATTGTGTTCCTTCAGCCAGGGGTATCCAAGGACCAGAGGAACATGGGAAGACGGCAGAATGAAGAATGAAATCATCTCAGAATGATTCCCCCGACAACAGCATCTTAACCGGTTCAGTCCTCATCGTGATACGTGCCAGACTACTGCCGTCCAGAGTGGTAGCTTCAATGGCTTCCGGCAATTGCTCCTTGGAAAGCCCCAGCTGTTCCACCAACTCGGCATCTAGAAAGCTTCCATCGGCACCTGAATCGACAAAGCGTTAATCGCTAAGCTCTGATTCCTGTTCATAAGGGTAGCCGGGAAACGGGGGTCTGACAGAGGTATTGAGAGGTCGAAACTGGCTCGCTAAAAGTCCTCCCAACTTTAGCGAGCCGCGCAGTTTGACGACCCGACTGGAACCTGAGAAGCTGATCGGTTGGACGGAACCCATTGCTTCTCCCTCCTTCGCTCTCGGACTCGATTATCCACCCGAATAGACAAGGCTACCAAGCTGTCCAGGTCACTAGGCTCCGGATAGGAGATCAACTCATCCTTGAGCTGCTCCGACAGACCCTGGTAAAAGGGCCGCTTGCAGAGCCTCCTCATTCCACCCACTCTCCACAGCCAACGTCTTGAACTCGATCACGAAGTCGGCCACGCTGCGAGTTCCTTGGCGAAGCGAAACAGGCGCCTAGCTCGTCCCTCCCTTGGACGGAATGGTCGAAGAGCTTCCTCATCTCGGCCGTGAACCCCTGGTATGAAGCCATGCAGGGATCCTGTCGTTCCCAAACGGCTGAAGCCCACTCCAGCGCTCGACCACGCAGCAACTCAATCACAAAGGCTATCCTAGCCTTGTCTGTGGCATAAGAGTAGGGCTGTAGATCGAACACTAATCCACACTGCATAAGGAAGGAACGGCATCTTCCCCAGCTCCCCCTCATATTTATCCGGCGTCGGAACCTTGGGCTCACGGAAGGACACAGCTTCAGAAGCGGCAGGCGAGACGGGTGAAACCGGTAGTGGATCCTCCACCGGAACTTTGCGTTGGTTCTGGACCTCCGTCAGACCGGTAGAAAAGGTTCCGAACTGACAACGCGATCTCCTGTAGTACCGTGCTATGATGGCCCAACATCTTCTCCTGCTGGGTAATGGCATGGCGAACAGAGTCCAGGTCCGCTGGGTTCATTACTGGCCGGATCGTTTCTGTCACGAGTTGCTAAGCCAGAACCCAGAAGCAGACCAGGACAAGGTAAGTTGAAACGAAGGTGAGTGTTTATTTACAAATTCAAGAGTGATGCTGAATAATCCAGGGAACAGAGCGGGCGGGCGTTGATTAGTTGTTGGGGGTGCAGTGGTTGATCCCATCCTGGGTCGGCAGCCGACCACCAGGCAGAGGTTGGATGAAGGTTCCGGACGGGTGACTGCAGATGGAACAAAACGGGGTAAGTAAGCAACAAACCAACAAGGTGCAAAAACAACAAAACTAACGCTAGGCTCTAAGACTGATACTCTGGTAAACCTACTGTTCATGGCTAACGATCCGGCAGGGAATGGATGTTAGGCCAGAGCCTAAGAAGGGTGATGATCAGGACCAGGTGTGCAGATTGCAGATGGGATGCAGGTGCGGAAATCAAGAGAGCTCCCCGGAGCGTTCCAGAACCCTCGGGAAACTGGAGATCCCGAGCAGAAAAACTAGTCCACAGACAGGACCCGACTCAGACTGCCGGGATCGTTACACCTATTCCCTATATAGACTACAATATATATGGTCAGAACCCTATTCCCTATATAGACTACAGTATATCTGGTCAGAACCCTATTCCCTATATAGACTACAATATATCTGGTCAAAACCCTATTCCCTATATAGACTACAGTATATCTGGTCAGAACCCTATTCCCTATATAGACTACAATATATCTGGTCAAAAACCCTATTCCCTATATAGACTACAATATATCTGGTCAAAACCCTATTCCCTATATAGACTACAATATATCTGGTCAAAACCCTATTCCCTATATAGACTACAATATATCTGGTCAAAACCCTATTCCCTATATAGACTACAATATATCTGGTCAAAACCCCTATTCCCTATATAGACTACAATATATCTGGTCAAAACCCTATTCCCTATATAGACTACAATATATCTGGTCAGAACCCTATTCCCTATATAGACTACAATATATCTGGTCAAAACCCTATTCCCTATATAGACTACAATATATCTGGTCAAAACCCTATTCCCTATATAGACTACAATATATCTGATCAAAACCCTATTCCCTATATAGACTACAATATATCTGGTCAAAACCCTATTCCCTATATAGACTACAATATATCTGGTCAAAACCCTATTCCCTATATAGACTACAATATATCTGGTCAAAACCCCTATTCCCTATATAGACTACAATATATCTGGTCAAAACCCTATTCCCTATATAGACTACAATATATCTGATCAAAACCCTATTCCCTATATAGACTACAATATATCTGATCAAAACCCTATTCCCCCCTATAGACTACAATATATCTGGTCAAAACCCTATTCCCTATATAGACTACAATATATCTGGTCAAAACCCTATTACCTATATAGACTACAATATATCTGGTCAAAACCCTATTCTCTATATAGACTACAATATATCTGGTCAAAACCCTATTCCCTATATAGATTACAATATATCTGGTCAAAACCCTATTCCCTATATAGACTACAATATATCTGGTCAAACCCTATTCCCTATATAGACTACAATATATCTGGTCAAAACCCTATTCCCTATATAGACTACAATATATCTGGTCAAAACCCTATTCCCTATATAGACTACAATATATATGGTCAAAACCCTATTTCCTATATAGACTACAATATGTCTGGTCAAAACCCTATTCCCTATATAGATTACAATATATCTGGTCAAAACCCTATTCCCTATATAGACTACAATATATCTGGTCAAAACCCTATTCCCTATATAGACTACAATATATCTGGTCAAAACCCTATTCCCTATATGACCAATATATCTGATCAAAACCCTATTCCCTATATAGACTACAATATGTCTGGTCAAAACCCTATTCCCTATATAGACTACAATATATCTGGTCAAAACCCTATTACCTATATAGACTACAATATATCTGGTCAAAACCCTATTCTCTATATAGACTACAATATATCTGGTCAAAACCCTATTCCCTATATAGATTACAATATATCTGGTCAAAACCCTATTCACTATATAGACTACAATATATCTGGTCAAAACCCCTATTCCCTATATAGACTACAATATATCTGGTCAAAACCCTATTCCCTATATAGACCACAATATATCTGGTCAAAACACTATTCCCTATATAGATTACAATATATCTGGTCAAAACCCTATTCCCTATATAGACTACAATATATCTGGTCAAAACCCTATTCCCTATATAGACTACAATATATCTGGTCAAAACCCTATTCCCTATATAGACTACAATATATCTGATCAGAACCCCTATTCCCTATATAGACTACAATATATCTGGTCAGAACCCTATTCCCTATATAGACTACAGTATATCTGGTCAGAACCCCTATTCCCTATATAGACTACAATATATCTGATCAGAACCCTATTCCCTATATAGACTACAATATATCTGGTCAAAACCCTATTCCCTATATAGACTACAATATATCTGGTCAAAACCCTATTCCTATATAGACTACAATATATCTGGTCAAAACCCTATTCCCTATATAGACTACAATATATCTGATCAAAACCCTATTCCCTATATAGACTACAATATATCTGGTCAGAACCCTATTCCCTATATAGACTACAATATATCTGGTCAAACCCTATTCCCTATATAGACTACAATATATCTGGTCAAAACCCTATTCCCTATATAGACCAATATATCTGGTCAAAACCCTATTCCCTATATAGACTACAATATATCTGGTCAAAACCCTATTCCCTATATAGACCAATATATCTGGTCAAAACCCTATTCCCTATATAGACTACAATATATCTGGTCAAAACCCTATTCCCTATATAGACTACAATATATCTGGTCAATATATCTACCTCAACTAGTCGGGTGCCCCCTTACATTGACTCTGCAACGGTACCCCCTGTATATATAGCCTCCCTACTGTCCACTTTATTTTACTTCTGCTCTTTTTTCTCAACACTTTTTTTGTTGTTGTTTTATTCTTACTTTTTTGTTTAAAATAAATGCACTGTTGGTTAAAGGCTGTAAGTAAGCATTTCACTGTAATGTCTGCACCTGTTGTATTCGGCGCATGTGACCAATAAAATTTGATTTGATTTGATTTGATATTCCCTATATAGACTACAATATATCTGGTCAAAACCCTATTCCCTATATAGACTACAATATATCTGGTCAGAACCCTATTCCCTATATAGACTACAATATATCTGGTCAAAACCCTATTCCCTATATAGACTACAATATATCTGGTCAAAACCCTATTCCCTATATAGACTACAATATATCTGGTCAAAACCCTATTCCTATATAGACTACAATATATCTGGTCAAAACCCTATTCTCTATATAGACTACAATATATCTGGTCAAAACCCTATTCCCTATATAGACTACAATATATCTGGTCAAAACCCCTATTCCCTATATGACTACAATATATCTGGTCAAAACCCTATTCCTTATAGACTACAATATATCTGGTCAAAACCCTATTCTCTATATAGACTACAATATATCTGGTCAAAACCCTATTCCCTATATAGATTACAATATATCTGGTCAAAACCCTATTCCCTATATAGACTACAATATATCTGATCAAAACCCTATTCCCTATATAGACTACAATATATCTGGTCAAAACCCTATTCCCTATATAGACTACAATATATCTGGTCAAAACCCTATTCCTATATAGACTACAATATGTCTGGTCAAAACCCTATTCCCTATATAGATTACAATATATCTGGTCAAACCCTATTCCCTATATAGACTACAATATATCTGGTCAAAACCCTATTCCCTATATAGACTACAATATATCTGGTCAAAACCCTATTCCCTATATAGACCAATATATCTGATCAAAACCCTATTCCCTATATAGACTACAATATGTCTGGTCAAAACCCTATTCCCTATATAGACTACAATATATCTGGTCAAAACCCTATTCCCTATATAGACTACAATATATCTGGTCAAAACCCCTATTCCCTATATAGACTACAATATATCTGGTCAAAACCCCTATTCCCTATATAGACCAATATATCTGGTCAAAACCCTATTCCCTATATAGACTACAATATGTCTGGTCAAAAACCCTATTCCTTATATAGACTACAATATATCTGATCAAAACCCTATTCCCTATATAGACTACAATATATCTGGTCAAAACCCTATTTCCTTATAGACTACAATAGATCTGGTCAAAACCCTATTCCCTATATAGACTACAATATATCTGGTCAAAACCCTATTCCCTATATAGACTACAATATATCTGATCAAAATCCTATTCCCTATATAGACTACAATATATCTGGTCAAAACCCTATTCCCTATATAGACCAATATATCTGATCAAAACCCTATTCCCTATATAGACTACAATATATCTGGTCAAAAACCCTATTCCTTATATAGACTACAATATATCTGATCAAAACCCTATTCCCTATATAGACTACAATATATCTGGTAAAACCCTATTCCCTATATAGACCAATATATCTGGTCAAAACCCTATTCCCTATATAGACTACAATATATCTGGTCAAAACCCTATTCCCTATATAGACTACAATATATCTGGTCAGAACCCTATTCCCTATATAGACTACAATATATCTGGTCAAAACCCTATTCCCTATATAGACTACAATATATCTGGTCAAAACCCTATTCCCTATATAGACTACAATATATCTGGTCAAAACCCTATTCCCTATATAGACTACAATATGTCTGGTCAAAACCCTATTCCCTATATAGACTACAATATCTCTGGTCAAAACCCTATTCCCTATATAGACTACAATATATCTGGTCAAAACCCTATTCTCTATATAGACTACAATATATCTGGTCAAAACCCTATTCCCTATATAGACTACAATATATCTGATCAAAACCCTATTCCCTATATAGACTACAATATATCTGGTCAGAACCCTATTCCCTATATAGACTACAATATATCTGGTCAAAACCCTATTCCCTATATAGACTACAATATATCTGGTCAAAACCCTATTCCCTATATAGACCAATATATCTGGTCAAAACCCTATTCCCTATATAGACTACAATATATCTGGTCAAAACCCTATTCCCTATATAGACCAATATATCTGGTCAAAACCCTATTCCCTAAATAGACTACAATATATCTGGTCAAAACCCTATTCCCTATATAGACTACAATATATCTGGTCAATATATCTACCTCAACTATCGGTGCCCCCATACATTGACTCTGCAACGGTACCCCCTGTATATATAGCCTCCCTACTGTCACTTTATTTTACTTCTGCTCTTTTTTTCTCAACACTTTTTTGTTGTTGTTTTATTCTTACTTTTTTTGTTTAAAATAAATGCACTGTTGGTTAAAGGCTGTAAGTAAGCATTTCACTGTAATGTCTGCACCTGTTGTATTCGCGCATGTGACCAATAAAATTTGATTTGATTTGATTTGATATTCCCTATATAGACTACAATATATCTGGTCAAAACCATATTCCCTATATAGACTACAATATATCTGGTCAAAACCCTATTCCCTATATAGACTACATTATATCTGGTCAAAACCCTATTCCCTATATAGACTACAATATATCTGGTCAAAACCCCTATTCCCTATATTGACTACAATATATCTGGTCAAAACCCTATTACCTATATAGACTACAATATATCTGGTCAAAACCCTATTCTCTATATAGACTACAATATATCTGGTCAAAACCCTATTCCCTATATAGACTACAATATATCTGGTCAAAACCCTATTCCCTATATGACTACAATATATCTGGTCAAAACCCTATTACCTATATAGACTACAATATATCTGGTCAAAACCCTATTCTCTATATAGACTACAATATATCTGGTCAAAACCCTATTCCCTATATAGATTACAATATATCTGGTCAAAACCCTATTCCCTATATAGACTACAATATATCTGGTCAAAACCCTATTCCCTATATAGACTACAATATATCTGGTCAAAAACCCTATTCCCTATATAGACTACAATATATCTGGTCAAAACCCTATTCCCTATATAGACTACAATATATATGGTCAAAACCCTATTTCCTATATAGACTACAATATGTCTGGTCAAAACCCCTATTCCCTATATAGATTACAATATATCTGGTCAAAAACCCTATTCCCTATATAGACTACAATATATCTGGTCAAAACCCTATTCCCTATATAGACTACAATATATCTGGTCAAAACCCTATTCCCTATATAGACCAATATATCTGATCAAAACCCTATTCCCTATATAGACTACAATATGTCTGGTCAAAACCCTATTCCCTATATAGACTACAATATATCTGGTCAAAACCCTATTCCCTATATAGACTACAATATATCTGGTCAAAACCCTATTCCCTATATAGACTACAATATATCTGGTCAAAACCCTATTCCCTATATAGACCAATATATTTGATCAAAACCCTATTCCCTATATAGACTACAATATGTCTGGTCAAAACCCTATTCCTTATATAGACTACAATATATCTGATCAAAACCCTATTCCCTATATAGACTACAATATATCTGGTCAAAACCCTATTACCTATATAGACTACAATAGGTCTGGTCAAACCCTATTCCCTATATAGATTACAATATATCTGGTCAAAACCCTATTCCCTATATAGACTACAATATATCTGGTCAAAACCCCTATTCCCTATATAGACTACAATATATCTGGTCAAAACCCTATTCCCTATATAGACCAATATATCTGATCAAAACCCTATTCCCTATATAGACTACAATATGTCTGGTCAAAACCCTATTCCCTATATAGACTACAATATATCTGGTCAAAACCCTATTCCCTATATAGACTACAATATATCTGGTCAAAACCCTATTCCCTATATAGACTACAATATATCTGGTCAAAACCCTATTCCCTATATAGACCAATATATTTGATCAAAACCCTATTCCCTATATAGACTACAATATGTCTGGTCAAAAACCTATTCCTTATATAGACTACAATATATCTGATCAAAACCCTATTCCCTATATAGACTACAATATATCTGGTCAAAACCCTATTCCCTATATAGACTACAATATATCTGATCAAAACCCTATTCCCTATATAGACTACAATATATCTGGTCAAAACCCTATTCCCTATATAGACCAATATATCTGATCAAAACCCTATTCCCTATATAGACTACAATATGTCTGGTCAAAAACCTATTCCTTATATAGACTACAATATATCTGATCAAAACCCTATTCCCTATATAGACTACAATATATCTGGTAAAACCCTATTCCCTATATAGACCAATATATCTGATCAAAACCCTATTCCCTATATAGACTACAATATATCTGGTCAAAACCCTATTCCCTATATAGACTACAATATATCTGATCAAAACCCTATTCCCTATATAGACTACAATATATCTGATCAAAACCCTATTCCCCCCTATAGACTACAATATATCTGGTCAAAACCCTATTCCCTATATAGACTACAATATATCTGGTCAAAACCCTATTCCTTATATAGACTACAATATATCTGATCAAAACCCTATTCCCTATATAGACTACAATATATCTGGTCAAAACCCTATTCCCTATATAGACTACAATATATCTGATCAAAACCCTATTCCCTATATAGACTACAATATATCTGGTCAAAACCCTATTCCCTATATAGACCAATATATCTGGTCAAAACCCTATTCCCTATATAGACTACAATATATCTGGTCAAAACCCTATTCCCTATATAGACCAATATATCTGGTCAAAACCCTATTCCTATATAGACTACAATATATCTGGTCAAAACCGTATTCCCTATATAGACTACAATATATCTGGTCAATATATCTACCTCAACCCGTCGTTGCCCCCGCATATTGACTCTGCAACGTACCCCTGTATATATAGCCTCCCTACTGTCACTTTATTTTACTTCTGCTCTTTTTTTTCTCAACACTTTTTTGTTGTTGTTTTATTCTTACTTTTTTTGTTTAAAATAAATGCACTGTTGGTTAAAGGCTGTAAGTAAGCATTTCACTGTAATGTCTGCACCTGTTGTATTCGCATGGACCAATAAAATTTGATTTGATTTGATTTGATATTCCCTATATAGACTACAATATATCTGGTCAAAACCATATTCCTATATAGACTACAATATATCTGGTCAAAACCTATTCCCTATATAGACTACAATATATCTGGTCAAAACCCTATTCCCTATATAGACTACAATATATCTGGTCAAAACCCTATTCTCTATATAGACTACAATATATCTGGTCAAAACCCTATTCCCTATATAGACTACAATATATCTGGTCAAAACCCTATTCCCTATATAGACCAATATATCTGATCAAAACCCTATTCCCTATATAGACTACAATATATCTGGTCAAAACTCTTTCCCTATATAAACTACAATATATCTGGTCAAAACCCTATTCCCTATATAGACTACAATATATCTGGTCAAAACCCTATTCCCTATATAGACTCAATATATCTGATCAAAACACTATTCCCTATATAGACCAATATATCTGATCAAAACCCTATTCCCTATATAGACTACAATATATCTGGTCAAAACCCTATTCCCTATATAGACTACAATATATCTGATCAAAACCCTATTCCCTATATAGACTACAATATATCTGGTCAAAACCCTATTCCCTATATAGACTACAATATATCTGGTCAAAACCCTATTCCCTATATAGACTACAATATATCTGGTCAAAACCCTATTCCCTATATAGACTACAATATATCTGGTCAAAACCCTATTCCCTATATAGACTACAATATATCTGGTCAAAACTCTTTTCCCTATATAAACTACAATATATCTGGTCAAAACCCTATTCCCTATATAGACTACAATATATCTGGTCAAAACCCTATTCACTATATAGACCAATATATCTGATCAAAACCCTATTCCTATATAGACTACAATATGTCTGGTCAAAACCCTATTCCTTATATAGACTACAATATATCTGATCAAAACCCTATTCCCTATATAGACTACAATATATCTGGTCAAAACCCCTATTCCCTATGTAGACCAATATATCTGATCAAAACCCTATTCCCATATAGACTACAATATATCTGGTCAAAACCCTATTCCCTATATAGACTACAATATATCTGGTCAAAACCCTATTCCCTATATAGACTACAATATGTCTGGTCAAAACCCTATTCCCTATATAGACTACAATATATCTGATCAAAACCCTATTCCCTATATAGACTACAATATATCTGGTCAAAACCCTATTCCCTATATAGACTACAATATGTCTGGTCAAAACCCTATTCCTTATATAGACTACAATATATCTGATCAAAACCCTATTCCCTATATAGACTACAATATATCTGGTAAAAACCCTATTCCCTATATAGACCAATATATCTGATCAAAACCCTATTCCCTATATAGACTACAATATATCTGGTCAAAACCCTATTCCCTATATAGACTACAATATATCTGGTCAAAACCCTATTCCCTATATAGACTACAATATATCTGGTCAAAACCCTATTCCCTATATAGACTACAATATATCTGGTCAAAACCCTATTCCCTATATAGACTACAATATATCTGGTCAAAACCCTATTCCCTATATAGACTACAATATATCTGATCAAAACCCTATTCCCTATATAGACTACAATATATCTGGTCAGAACCCTATTCCCTATATAGACTACAATATATCTGGTCAAAACCCTATTCCCTATATAGACTACAATATATCTGGTCAAAACCCTATTCCCTATATAGACCAATATATCTGGTCAAAACCCTATTCCCTATATAGACTACAATATATCTGGTCAAAACCCTATTCCCTATATAGACCAATATATCTGGTCAAAACCCTATTCCCTATATAGACTACAATATATCTGGTCAAAACCGTATTCCCTATATAGACTACAATATATCTGGTCAATATATCTACCTCAACTAGTCGATGCCCCCGCACATTGACTCTGCAACGGTACCCCCTGTATATATAGCCTCCCTACTGTCACTTTATTTTACTTCTGCTCTTTTTTCTCAACACTTTTTTGTTGTTGTTTTATTCTTACTTTTTTTGTTTAAAATAAATGCACTGTTGGTTAAAGGCTGTAAGTAAGCATTTCACTGTAATGTCTGCACCTGTTGTATTCGGCGCATGTGACCAATAAAATTTGATTTGATTTGATTTGATTTGATATTCCCTATATAGACTACAATATATCTGGTCAAAACCATATTCCCTATATAGACTACAATATATCTGGTCAAAACCCTATTCCCTATATAGACTACAATATATCTGGTCAAAACCCTATTCCCTATATAGACTACAATATATCTGGTCAAAACCCTATTCTCTATATAGACTACAATATATCTGGTCAAAACCCTATTCCCTATATAGACTACAATATATCTGGTCAAAACCCTATTCCCTATATAGACCAATATATCTGATCAAAACCCTATTCCCTATATAGACTACAATATATCTGGTCAAAACTCTTTTCCCTATATAAACTACAATATATCTGGTCAAAACCCTATTCCCTATATAGACTACAATATATCTGGTCAAAACCCTATTCCCTATATAGACCAATATATCTGATCAAAACACTATTCCCTATATAGACCAATATATCTGATCAAAACCCTATTCCCTATATAGACTACAATATATCTGGTCAAAACCCTATTCCCTATATAGACTACAATATATCTGATCAAAACCCTATTCCCTATATAGACTACAATATATCTGGTCAAAACCCTATTCCCTATATAGACTACAATATATCTGGTCAAAACCCTATTCCCTATATAGACTACAATATATCTGGTCAAAACCCTATTCCCTATATAGACTACAATATATCTGGTCAAAATCCTATTCCTATATAGACTACAATATATCTGGTCAAAACTCTTTTCCCTATATAAACTACAATATATCTGGTCAAAACCCTATTCCCTATATAGACTACAATATATCTGGTCAAAACCCTATTCCCTATATAGACCAATATATCTGATCAAACCCTATTCCCTATATAGACTACAATATGTCTGGTCAAAAACCAATTCCTTATATAGACTACAATATATCTGATCAAAACCCTATTCCCTATATAGACTACAATATATCTGGTCAAAACCCTATTCCCTATGTAGACCAATATATCTGATCAAAACCCTATTCCCTATATAGACTACAATATATCTGGTCAAAACCCTATTCCCTATATAGACTACAATATATCTGGTCAAAACCCTATTCCCTATATAGACTACAATATGTCTGGTCAAAACCCTATTCCCTATATAGACTACAATATATCTGATCAAAACCCTATTCCCTATATAGACTACAATATATCTGGTCAAAACCCTATTCCCTATATAGACTACAATATATCTGGTCAAAACCCTATTCCCTATATAGACTACAATATATCTGGTCAAAACCCTATTCCCTATATAGACTACAATATGTCTGGTCAAAAACCCTATTCCTTATATAGACTACAATATATCTGATCAAAACCCTATTCCCTATATAGACTACAATATATCTGGTAAAACCCTATTCCCTATATAGACCAATATATCTGATCAAAACCCTATTCCCTATATAGACTACAATATATCTGGTCAAAACCCTATTCCCTATATAGACTACAATATATCTGGTCAAAACCCTATTCCCTATATAGACTACAATATATCTGGTAAAACCCTATTCCCTATATAGACTACAATATATCTGGTCAAAACCCTATTCCCTATATAGACTACAATATATCTGGTCAAAACCCTATTCCCTATATAGACTACAATATATCTGGTCAAAACCCTATTCCCTATATAGACCAATATATCTGGTCAAAACCCTATTCCCTATATAGACTACAATATATCTGGTCAAAACCCTATTCCCTATATAGACCAACATATCTGGTCAAAACCCTATTCCCTATATAGACTACAATATATCTGGTCAAAACCGTATTCCCTATATAGACTACAATATATCTGGTCAATATATCTACCTCAACTAGCCGTGCCCCGCACATTGACTCTGCAACGGTACCCCCCTGTATATATAGCCTCCCTACTGTCACTTTATTTTACTTCTGCTCTTTTTTTCTCAACACTTTTTTTGTTGTTGTTTTATTCTTACTTTTTTTGTTTAAAATAAATGCACTGTTGGTTAAAGGCTGTAAGTAAGCATTTCACTGTCATGTCTGCACCTGTTGTATTCGGCGCATGTGACCAATAAAATTTGATTTTATTTTATTTGATATTCCCTATATAGACTACAATATATCTGGTCAAAACCATATTCCCTATATAGACTACAATATATCTGGTCAAAACCCTATTCCCTATATAGACTACAATATATCTGGTCAAAACCCTATTCCCTATATAGACTACAATATATCTGGTCAAAACCCTATTCCCTATATAGACTACAATATATCTGGTCAAAACCCTATTACCTATATAGACCACAATATATCTGGTCAAAACCCTATTCTCTATATAGACTACAATATATCTGGTCAAAACCCTATTCCCTATATAGACTACAATATATCTGGTAAAAACCCTATTCCCTATAAGACCAATATATCTGATCAAAACCCTATTCCCTATATAGACTACAATATATCTGGTCAAAACTCTTTTCCCTATATAAACTACAATATATCTGGTCAAAACCCTATTCCCTATATAGACTACAATATATCTGGTCAAAACCCTATTCCCTATATAGACCAATATATCTGATCAAAACCCTATTCCCTATATAGACCAATATATCTGATCAAAACCCTATTCCCTATATAGACTACAATATATCTGGTCAAAACCCTATTCCCTATATAGACTACAATATATCTGATCAAAACCCTATTCCCTATATAGACTACAATATATCTGGTCAAAACCCTATTCCCTATATAGACTACAATATATCTGGTCAAAACCCTATTCCCTATATAGACTACAATATATCTGGTCAAAACCCTATTCCCTATATAGACTACAATATATCTGGTCAAAACTCTTTCCCTATATAAACTACAATATATCTGGTCAAAACCCTATTCCCTATATAGACTACAATATATCTGGTCAAAACCCTATTCCCTATATAGACCAATATATCTGATCAAAACCCTATTCCCTATATAGACTACAATATGTCTGGTCAAAAACCCTATTCCTTATATAGACTACAATATATCTGATCAAAACCCTATTCCCTATATAGACTACAATATATCTGGTCAAAACCCTATTCCCTATGTAGACCAATATATCTGATCAAAACCCTATTCCCTATATAGACTACAATATATCTGGTCAAAACCCTATTCCCTATATAGACTACAATATATCTGGTCAAAACCCTATTCCCTATATAGACTACAATATGTCTGGTCAAAAACCTATTCCTTATATAGACTACAATATATCTGATCAAAACCCTATTCCCTATATAGACTACAATATATCTGGTCAAAACCCTATTCCCTATATAGACTACAATATATCTGGTCAAAACCCTATTCCCTATATAGACTACAATATATCTGGTCAAAACCCTATTCCCTATATAGACTACAATATATCTGGTCAAAACCCTATTCCCTATATAGACTACAATATATCTGATCAAAACCCTATTCCCTATATAGACTACAATATATCTGGTCAGAACCCTATTCCCTATATAGACTACAATATATCTGGTCAAAACCCTATTCCCTATATAGACTACAATATATCTGGTCAAAACCCTATTCCCTATATAGACCAATATATCTGGTCAAAACCCTATTCCCTATATAGACTACAATATATCTGGTCAAAACCCTATTCCCTATATAGACCAACATATCTGGTCAAACCCTATTCCCTATATAGACTACAATATATCTGGTCAAAACCGTATTCCCTATATAGACTACAATATATCTGGTCAATATATCTACCTCAACTAGCCGGTGCCCCCGCACATTGACTCTGCAACGGTACCCCCTGTATATATAGCCTCCCTACTGTCACTTTATTTTACTTCTGCTCTTTTTTCTCAACACTTTTTTTTGTTGTTGTTTTATTCTTACTTTTTTGTTTAAAATAAATGCACTGTTGGTTAAAGGCTGTAAGTAAGCATTTCACTGTCATGTCTGCACCTGTTGTATTCGGCGCATGTGACCAATAAAATTTGATTTTATTTTATTTGATATTCCCTATATAGACTACAATATATCTGGTCAAAACCATATTCCCTATATAGACTACAATATATCTGGTCAAAACCCTATTCCCTATATAGACTACAATATATCTGGTCAAAACCCTATTCCCTATATAGACTACAATATATCTGGTCAAAACCCTATTCCCTATATAGACTACAATATATCTGGTCAAAACCCTATTACCTATATAGACTACAATATATCTGGTCAAAACCCTATTCTCTATATAGACTACAATATATCTGGTCAAAACCCTATTCCCTATATAGACTACAATATATCTGGTAAAAACCTATTCCCTATATAGACCAATATATCTGATCAAAACCCTATTCCCTATATAGACTACAATATATCTGGTCAAAACTCTTTTCCCTATATAAACTACAATATATCTGGTCAAAACCCTATTCCCTATATAGACTACAATATATCTGGTCAAAACCCTATTCCCTATATAGACCAATATATCTGATCAAAACCCTATTCCTATATAGACCAATATATCTGATCAAAACCCTATTCCCTATATAGACTACAATATATCTGGTCAAAACCCCTATTCCCTATATAGACTACAATATATCTGATCAAAACCCTATTCCCTATATAGACTACAATATATCTGGTCAAAACCCTATTCCCTATATAGACTACAATATATCTGGTCAAAACCCTATTCCCTATATAGACTACAATATATCTGGTCAAAACCCTATTCCCTATATAGACTACAATATATCTGGTCAAAACTCTTTCCCTATATAAACTACAATATATCTGGTCAAAACCCTATTCCCTATATAGACTACAATATATCTGGTCAAAACCCTAGTCCCTATATAGACCAATATATCTGATCAAAACCCTATTCCCTATATAGACTACAATATGTCTGGTCAAAACCTATTCCTTATATAGACTACAATATATCTGATCAAAACCCTATTCCCTATATAGACTACAATATATCTGGTCAAAACCCTATTCCCTATGTAGACCAATATATCTGATCAAAACCCTATTCCCTATATAGACTACAATATATCTGGTCAAAACCCTATTCCCTATATAGACTACAATATATCTGGTCAAAACCCTATTCCCTATATAGACTACAATATGTCTGGTCAAAAACCTATTCCTTATATAGACTACAATATATCTGATCAAAACCCTATTCCCTATATAGACTACAATATATCTGGTCAAAACCCTATTCCCTATATAGACTACAATATATCTGGTCAAAACCCTATTCCCTATATAGACTACAATATATCTGGTCAAAACCCTATTCCCTATATAGACTACAATATATCTGGTCAAAACTCTTTTCCCTATATAAACTACAATATATCTGGTCAAAACCCTATTCCCTATATAGACTACAATATATCTGGTCAAAACCCTATTCCCTATATAGACTACAATATGTCTGGTCAAAACCCTATTCCTTATATAGACTACAATATATCTGATCAAAACCCTATTCCCTATATAGACTACAATATATCTGGTCAAAACCCTATTCCCTATATAGACTACAATATATCTGGTCAAAACCCTATTCCCTATATAGACTACAATATGTCTGGTCAAAAACCTATTCCTTATATAGACTACAATATATCTGATCAAAACCCTATTCCCTATATAGACTACAATATATCTGGTAAAAACCCTATTCCCTATATAGACCAATATATCTGATCAAAACCCTATTCCCTATATAGACTACAATATATCTGGTCAAAACCCTATTCCCTATATAGACTACAATATATCTGGTCAAAACCCTATTCCCTATATAGACTACAATATATCTGGTCAAAACCCTATTCCCTATATAGACTACAATATATCTGGTCAAAACCCTATTCCCTATATAGGCTACAATATATCTGGTCAAAACCCTATTCCCTATATAGACTACAATATATCTGATCAAAACCCTATTCCCTATATAGACTACAATATATCTGGTCAGAACCCTATTCCCTATATAGACTACAATATATCTGGTCAAAACCCTATTCCCTATATAGACTACAATATATCTGGTCAAAACCCTATTCCCTATATAGACCAATATATCTGGTCAAAACCCTATTCCCTATATAGACTACAATATATCTGGTCAAAACCCTATTCCCTATATAGACCAACATATCTGGTCAAAACCCTATTCCCTATATAGACTACAATATATCTGGTCAAAACCGTATTCCCTATATAGACTACAATATATCTGGTCAATATATCTACCTCAACTAGCCGGTGCCCCCGCACATTGACTCTGCAACGGTACCCCCCTGTATATATAGCCTCCCTACTGTCACTTTATTTTACTTCTGCTCTTTTTTTCTCAACACTTTTTTTGTTGTTGTTTTATTCTTACTTTTTTTGTTTAAAATAAATGCACTGTTGGTTAAAGGCTGTAAGTAAGCATTTCACTGTCATGTCTGCACCTGTTGTATTCGCGCATGTGACCAATAAAATTTGATTTGATTTGATTTGATATTCCCTATATAGACTACAATATATCTGGTCAAAACTATATTCCCTATATAGACTACAATATATCTGGTCAAAACCCTATTCCCTATATAGACTACAATATATCTGGTCAAAACCCTATTCCCTATATAGACTACAATATATCTGGTCAAAACCCTATTCCCTATATAGACTACAATATATCTGGTCAAAACCATATTACCTATATAGACTACAATATATCTGGTCAAAACCCTATTCTCTATATAGACTACAATATATCTGGTCAAAACCCTATTCCCTATATAGACTACAATATATCTGGTCAAAACCCTATTCCCTATATAGACCAATATATCTGATCAAAACCCTATTCCCTATATAGACTACAATATATATGGTCAAAACTCTTTTCCCTATATAAACTACAATATATCTGGTCAAAACCCTATTCCCTATATAGACTACAATATATCTGGTCAAAACCCTATTCCCTATATAGACCAATATATCTGATCAAAACCCTATTCCCTATATAGACCAATATATCTGATCAAAACCCTATTCCCTATATAGACTACAATATATCTGGTCAAAACCCTATTCCCTATATAGACTACAATATATCTGATCAAAACCCTATTCCCTATATAGACTACAATATATCTGGTCAAAACCCTATTCCCTATATAGACTACAATATATCTGGTCAAAACCCTATTCCCTATATAGACTACAATATATCTGGTCAAAACCCTATTCCCTATATAGACTACAATATATCTGGTCAAAACTCTTTTCCTATATAAACTACAATATATCTGGTCAAAACCCTATTCCCTATATAGACTACAATATATCTGGTCAAAACCCTATTCCCTATATAGACCAATATATCTGATCAAAACCCTATTCCCTATATAGACTACAATATGTCTGGTCAAAAACCTATTCCTTATATAGACTACAATATATCTGATCAAAACCCTATTCCCTATATAGACTACAATATATCTGGTCAAAACCCTATTCCCTATGTAGACCAATATATCTGATCAAAACCCTATTCCCTATATAGACTACAATATATCTGGTCAAAACCCTATTCCCTATATAGACTACAATATATCTGGTCAAAACCCTATTCCCTATATAGACTACAATATGTCTGGTCAAAAACCTATTCCCTATATAGACTACAATATATCTGATCAAAACCCTATTCCCTATATAGACTACAATATATCTGGTCAAAACCCTATTCCCTATATAGACTACAATATATCTGGTCAAAACCCTATTCCCTATATAGACTACAATATATCTGGTCAAAACCCTATTCCCTATATAGACTACAATATATCTGGTCAAAACCCTATTCCCTATATAGACTACAATATATCTGATCAAAACCCTATTCCCTATATAGACTACAATATATCTGGTCAGAACCCTATTCCCTATATAGACTACAATATATCTGGTCAAAACCCTATTCCCTATATAGACTACAATATATCTGGTCAAAACCCTATTCCCTATATAGACCAATATATCTGGTCAAAACCCTATTCCCTATATAGACTACAATATATCTGGTCAAAACCCTATTCCCTATATAGACCAACATATCTGGTCAAAACCCTATTCCCTATATAGACTACAATATATCTGGTCAAAACCGTATTCCCTATATAGACTACAATATATCTGGTCAATATATCTACCTCAACTAGCCGGTGCCCCCGCACATTGACTCTGCAACGGTACCCCCCTGTATATATAGCCTCCCTACTGTCACTTTATTTTACTTCTGCTCTTTTTTTCTCAACACTTTTTTTGTTGTTGTTTTATTCTTACTTTTTTTGTTTAAAATAAATGCACTGTTGGTTAAAGGCTGTAAGTAAGCATTTCACTGTCATGTCTGCACCTGTTGTATTCGGCGCATGTGACCAATAAAATTTGATTTTATTTTATTTGATATTCCCTATATAGACTACAATATATCTGGTCAAAACCATATTCCCTATATAGACTACAATATATCTGGTCAAAACCCTATTCCCTATATAGACTACAATATATCTGGTCAAAATCCTATTCCTATATAGACTACAATATATCTGGTCAAAACCCTATTCCCTATATAGACTACAATATATCTGGTCAAAACCCTATTACCTATATAGACTACAATATATCTGGTCAAAACCCTATTCTCTATATAGACTACAATATATCTGGTCAAAACCCTATTCCCTATATAGACTACAATATATCTGGTAAAAACCTATTCCCTATATAGACCAATATATCTGATCAAAACCCTATTCCCTATATAGACTACAATATATCTGGTCAAAACTCTTTTCCCTATATAAACTACAATATATCTGGTCAAAACCCTATTCCCTATATAGACTACAATATATCTGGTCAAAACCCTATTCCCTATATAGACCAATATATCTGATCAAAACCCTATTCCCTATATAGACCAATATATCTGATCAAAACCCTATTCCCTATATAGACTACAATATATCTGGTCAAAACCCTATTCCCTATATAGACTACAATATATCTGATCAAAACCCTATTCCCTATATAGACTACAATATATCTGGTCAAAACCCTATTCCCTATATAGACTACAATATATCTGGTCAAAACCCTATTCCCTATATAGACTACAATATATCTGGTCAAAACCCTATTCCCTATATAGACTACAATATATCTGGTCAAAACTCTTTTCCCTATATAAACTACAATATATCTGGTCAAAACCCTATTCCCTATATAGACTACAATATATCTGGTCAAAACCCTAGTCCCTATATAGACCAATATATCTGATCAAAACCCTATTCCCTATATAGACTACAATATGTCTGGTCAAAAACCTATTCCTTATATAGACTACAATATATCTGATCAAAACCCTATTCCCTATATAGACTACAATATATCTGGTCAAAACCCTATTCCCTATGTAGACCAATATATCTGATCAAAACCCTATTCCCTATATAGACTACAATATATCTGGTCAAAACCCTATTCCCTATATAGACTACAATATATCTGGTCAAAACCCTATTCCCTATATAGACTACAATATGTCTGGTCAAAAACCTATTCCTTATATAGACTACAATATATCTGATCAAAACCCTATTCCCTATATAGACTACAATATATCTGGTCAAAACCCTATTCCCTATATAGACTACAATATATCTGGTCAAAACCCTATTCCCTATATAGACTACAATATATCTGGTCAAAACCCTATTCCCTATATAGACTACAATATATCTGGTCAAAACCCTATTCCCTATATAGACTACAATATATCTGATCAAAACCCTATTCCCTATATAGACTACAATATATCTGGTCAGAACCCTATTCCCTATATAGACTACAATATATCTGGTCAAAACCCTATTCCCTATATAGACTACAATATATCTGGTCAAAACCCTATTCCCTATATAGACCAATATATCTGGTCAAAACCCTATTCCCTATATAGACTACAATATATCTGGTCAAAACCCTATTCCCTATATAGACCAATATATCTGGTCAAAACCCTATTCCCTATATAGACTACAATATATCTGGTCAAAACCGTATTCCCTATATAGACTACAATATATCTGGTCAATATATCTACCTCAACTAGCCGGTGCCCCCGCACATTGACTCTGCAACGGTACCCCCCTGTATATATAGCCTCCCTACTGTCACTTTATTTTACTTCTGCTCTTTTTTTCTCAACACTTTTTTTGTTGTTGTTTTATTCTTACTTTTTTTGTTTAAAATAAATGCACTGTTGGTTAAAGGCTGTAAGTAAGCATTTCACTGTAATGTCTGCACCTGTTGTATTCGCGCATGTGACCAATAAAATTTGATTTTATTTTATTTGATATTCCCTATATAGACTACAATATATCTGGTCAAAACCATATTCCCTATATAGACTACAATATATCTGGTCAAAACCCTATTCCCTATATAGACTACAATATATCTGGTCAAAACCCTATTCCTATATAGACTACAATATATCTGGTCAAAACCCTATTCCCTATATAGACTACAATATATCTGGTCAAAACCCTATTACCTATATAGACTACAATATATCTGGTCAAAACCCTATTCTCTATATAGACTACAATATATCTGGTCAAAACCCTATTCCCTATATAGACTACAATATATCTGGTAAAAACCTATTCCCTATATAGACCAATATATCTGATCAAAACCCTATTCCCTATATAGACTACAATATATCTGGTCAAAACTCTTTTCCCTATATAAACTACAATATATCTGGTCAAAACCCTATTCCCTATATAGACTACAATATATCTGGTCAAAACCCTATTCCCTATATAGACCAATATATCTGATCAAAACCCTATTCCCTATATAGACCAATATATCTGATCAAAACCCTATTCCCTATATAGACTACAATATATCTGGTCAAAACCCTATTCCCTATATAGACTACAATATATCTGATCAAAACCCTATTCCCTATATAGACTACAATATATCTGGTCAAAACCCTATTCCCTATATAGACTACAATATATCTGGTCAAAACCCTATTCCCTATATAGACTACAATATATCTGGTCAAAACCCTATTCCCTATATAGACTACAATATATCTGGTCAAAACCCTATTCCCTATATAGACTACAATATATCTGGTCAAAACTCTTTTCCCTATATAAACTACAATATATCTGGTCAAAACCCTATTCCCTATATAGACTACAATATATCTGGTCAAAACCCTATTCCCTATATAGACCAATATATCTGATCAAAACCCTATTCCCTATATAGACTACAATATGTCTGGTCAAAAACCTATTCTTTATATAGACTACAATATATCTGATCAAAACCCTATTCCCTATATAGACTACAATATATCTGGTCAAAACCCTATTCCCTATGTAGACCAATATATCTGATCAAAACCCTATTCCCTATATAGACTACAATATATCTGGTCAAAACCCTATTCCCTATATAGACTACAATATATCTGGTCAAAACCCTATTCCCTATATAGACTACAATATGTCTGGTCAAAACCCTATTCCCTATATAGACTACAATATATCTGATCAAAACCCTATTCCCTATATAGACTACAATATGTCTGGTCAAAACCCTATTCCCTATATAGACTACAATATATCTGGTCAAAACCCTATTCCCTATATAGACTACAATATATCTGGTCAAAACCCTATTCCCTACATAGACTACAATATATCTGGTCAAAACCCTATTCCCTATATAGACTACAACATATCTGGTCAAAACCCTATTCCCTATATAGACTACAATATGTCTGGTTAAAACCCTATTCCCTATATAGACTACAATATATCTGGTCAAAACCCTATTCCCTATATAGACTACAACATATCTGGTCAAAACCCTATTCCCTATATAGACTACAATATGTCTGGTTAAAACCCTATTCCCTATATAGACTACAATATATCTGGTCAAAACCCTCAATGGTTAAACACCTGCCGTGTGGTTGCTGCCTCCTCTTTACAGGTGTGTCTGTGTGTGTGTGTGTGTGTGTGTGTGTGTGTGTGTGTGTGTGTGTGTGTGTGTGTGTGTGTGTGTGTGTGTGTGTGTGTGTGTGTGTGTGTGTGTGTGTGTGTGTGTGTGTGTGTGTGTGTCATCATGTTGTTTTTTAATGAGTGAAGGTGATAATGATGCAGCAAGGGAGTCATTACAGAGAGAAGACAGAAACAGAGAGAGAGAGAGGGGGAGGAAGGAGGGTGTGAGGAGGCATGGAGAGAGAGAGAGAGAGAGAGAGAGAGAGAGAGAGAGAGAGAGAGAGAGAGAGAGAGGGAGGGGCGTGAGGAGGCATGGAGAGAGGAGGGAGGGAGAGAGAGAGAGAGAGAGAGAGAGAGAGAGAGAGAGAGAGAGAGAGAGAGAGAGAGAGAGAGGAGGCATGGAGAGAGGAGGGAGGGAGAGAGAGGGGAAGAGAAAGGGAGAGTGAGATAATGAATGCATGTAAATGTCCCAGTGACAGATGAGTTTCTCTCAGCTCTCAGGTCATAAACACTGGAGCCATTTAGTCATGTGACAGGACACTCTTACCCGCTCCAGGGTGGACAGATCTAGGATCAGCTTCCTCTTCCCCAATCCTGACCTTCATCATTAGGGGCGACTTCACCCTACACCCCTGGGTTCTTTACAACTGCCATGAAGTGATAGAATGTTGTTATGATGAGTTTCTAGGGTATCAAGTGATCAAGGATATCAGAATATACTTAAGACACTTTTGATGGGGGGGTTCACATTAAATATTTAATATGGTACCAAGGTTAGTTATAACAGAAGGACAGAGCTTTGCCTCTACCATCTCCCTCACTCCAGAACAAAGATCCACTCATCACGGGCACTCCCGTTCTTTGCTGTTATTACCCTTTAACCCCCAAGTCACTGTATCCTGTCTGTCCACCATGCTATCATAAACATCAGTAATCTCCTCTGACATAACGGAATGTAGACTCCGTGGCACCAAGCCAATTATCTAGTAACTCTAACCTGGTCTCCATGATACTATTATCACATGACATCATAAAACTATTAAAAACCTCATATCAAATGTGGAAAGTGTTCTTGAATGGAGTGTACTTCTCTGTAGTGTACTACTACAGACCGCCAACCTCTAGTCCAATTCAAATCTGGACTTGGAAGCCAGTTCCACTGCTGTTTGTTCACATTGTTCCCCACTAATCAGGGCCTGATTTAGACCTGGGACACCAGTCGTTTATCCCCTCTAATCAGGGCCTGATTTAGACCTGGGACACCAGTCATTCTTCCCCTCTAATCAGGGACTGATTTAGACCTGGGACACCAGGTGTGTTATCAGGTATAACAGTAAAACCCGGCAGTAGTCCAGACCTCGTGGGGTAAGAAAAAAAAAAAAATGCGTCATTCTAACCGTCTACCTCCCTGTCTGTCTAACCAGTTTGTCTGTCTGTCTAACCTGTCTGTCTGTCTGTCTGTCTATAGGTTCTCGGGGGTTCCGCCCAGTAACCTAGGCAACAATACCAAGCTGGTGGATTGGATGCCTCAAAATGACCTGTTGGGTAAGAAGCACTTCTCTACTTCATGTTCTCTGTTCTTTTTGATCTTTCTTTTTTCCTGTCCTTGTTCCCTCCCTCCCCCCTCCCTCCCTCCCTCCCTCCCTCCCTGCCTCTCTGTCTCTCTGTCTCTCTGTCTGTCTGTCTGTGAGGAGGGAAGGAGGGGAGGGGTGAGGAGGGGAGAGGAGGGGTGAAGAAGGGTTAGGGTGAGGAGGGGTGAGGAGGGGAGAGGAGAGGCGAGATTGAGGAGGGGTGAGGAGGTGAGAGGCAAGGTTGAGGAGAGGAGAGGAGAGGAGAGGAGAGGAGAGGAGAGGAGAGGAGAGGAGAGGAGAGGAGAGGAGAGGAGAGGAGAGGAGAGGAGAGGTGACCCTGAGCTGAGAAATACATAACTCATTATATCATTAACAGTCAATGATTCAAACACACACTATGGCTGTTGCTGCCCTGTGTCTCTGAGGACTGTCTGGCAGCTGGTTAGTAACTCACCTCAGTCACACTGGATGTGTCCCAATTATATTATATATCCCAAGATATTAACTGAGTCCCAAATAGCCCATATCACAACACTGTTAGGACCAGGGCCCATATCACGACACTGTTAGGACCAGGGCCCATATCATAGGACCAGGGCCCATATCACAACACTGTTAGGACCAGGGCCCATATCACGACACTGTTAGGACCAGGGCCCATATCACGACACTGTTAGGACCAGGGCCCATATCACAACACTGTTAGGACCAGGGCCCATATCACGACACTGTTAGGACCAGGGCCCATATCACGACACTGTTAGGACCAGGGCCCATATCACGACACTGTTAGGACCAGGGCCCATATCACGACACTGTTAGGACCAGGGCCCATATCACAACACTGTTAGGACCAGGGGGTAGTGTACTATGTAGGGGACCATTTGGCAACACTGTCAGGAATGTCAGCTTCTTTGCTTTGCTTTCACCCTCTAGCTGAAACAATAGTCTGCAACACAGGGATGTTCAGTTGATGACCAACAACACACACACACCCTAACCCCTCCCCCCTCTCTCTCTTCTCTCTCTCCCCCCTCTCTCCCTCTCCCTCTCTCTCTCCCCCCTCTCTCCCTCTCCCTCTCTCTCTCCTCCCTCTCTCTCTCTCCCTCTCTCTCTCTCCTCCCTCTCTCCTCCCTCTCTCCTCCCTCTCTCCTCTCTCTCCTCTCTCCCTCTCTCTCCTCTCTCTCTCTCCTCTCTCCTCCCTCTCTCCTCCCTCCTCCCTCTCACCTCTCTGTCCTTCCCCTCTCTCCAGGCCATACCAAAACAGTAGCATTCCTGTCCCATGGTGGTCTGAACAGTATCTATGAAGCGATGTACCACGGTGTTCCTGTAGTGGGGGTGCCTCTGTTTGGGGACCATTATGACACCATGACCAGGGTGGAAGCTAAAGGGATGGGCATCATGGTTCACTGGAAGAGGATGACAGAGGAGGAGCTGTACCAGGCGCTGAACACTGTGATCAACAACAGCAGGTACATGGATAGATACACACACACACACATACACACACATACACACATATACACATATACACACACATACACACACATACACACACACACACACACACTTACACACACATACACACACATACACACTTACACACATATACACACACATACACACACATATACACACTTACACACATATACACATATACACACACATATACACACACATATACACACACATATATACACAAACACACACTTACACACACATACACACACATACACACACATACGCACACACGATGCATAGATGCACACACACACACTCACACACACTTACACACATATACACACACATACACACACACACATATATACACAAACACACACTTACACACACATACACACACATACACACATATACACACACATATACACACACATATACACACACACACACTTACACACATATACACACACATACACACATATACACACACATATACACACACATATACACACATATACACACTTACACACACATACACACATATACACACACATATACACACACATATACACACACACACACACACATACACACACATACACACACACACATACACACTTACACACATATACACACACATACACACACATATACACACACATATACACACACACACACACTTACACACATATACACACACATACACACACATACACACACACATACACACTTACACACATACACACACATATACACACTTACACACATATACACACACATATACACACACATATATACACAAACACACACTTACACACACATACACACACATACACACACATACACACACATACACACATATACGCACACACGATGCATAGATGCACACACACACACTCACACACACTTACACACATATACACACACATATACACACACATGATGATGAAATGATGTTGTAGTAGTGTAGGTGGTAGAAGTTCAGTTTGGGCTAACTACTGCCATCTGGTGTCTCAGTGTGGTACTGCACCACTACACCACTCAGTTCAGTTTGGGCTAACTACTGCCATCTGGTGTCTCAGTGTGGTACTGCACCACTACACCACTCAGTTCAGTTTGGGCTAACTACTGCCATCTGGTGTCTCAGTGTGGTACTGCACCACTACACCACTCAGTTCAATTTGGGCTCATTATACCACACTCACTGCACTGAATGCAATTTCCATCCACACACACACCTTCTCTCTCTTTCTAACCGTATGTGTCTGTGTGTGTGTGTGTGTGTGTGTGTGTGTGTGTGTGTGTGTGTGTGTGTGTGTGTGTGTGTGTGTGTGTGTGTGTGTGTGTGTGTGTGTGTGTGTGTGTGTGTGTGTGTGTGTGTGTGTGTGTTTTAGCTATCGTCAGCGTGCCCAGGTACTCTCTTCCATCCATAAGGACCAACCAGGTCACCCGGTAACGAGAGCTGTCTATTGGATAAGCTACATCCTCCGTCACCATGGCGCCATCCACTTACGATCCTCTGTCTACACTGTCCCCACCTACCAGTACTTCCTGTTGGACGTGGTGCTGGTCGTAGGGGCGGGGCTGGCCCTGATTGGCTACCTGTTCTACCGGATAGGAGGGCTACTGAGGTCAAGGGTTAAGGTTCAGGAGTGTGGGGGAGAGGTTACCCACGGCCACGGCGACGGCAGCGACGACAAGGCCAACGGACATTGCCATAGCAACGGGGCGGTTGCTAACGGGAGGCACAAACGTAACGGAGCGCCGGCGAAGAACGACAAGAAGATGAAGTAGAGAGGAGGAGACTCTAGGGTCAGAGGTCAGAGAGGAAGCTGATTCTACTGTAGAGATATGTTTAGGGGAGAACAGAACAGGTGTGTGTGTGTTTGGAGGGGAGGGGGGAAGAATCTCAACCCATGCTTACAAAACAACAACAACAACCAAGGAGTTGGAAAGTCCAAAATAGAAAATAACAGGAAATAAGAAAGAAACCTGAAACTTGATTCCTCTCTGTCTCTCTCTCTCTCTCTCTCCTCTCTCTGTCCTCCACTCTCTCCCTCTCTCCTCTCCTCCCCACTCTCTCCCTCTCTCTCTCTCTCTCTCTCTCTCCCTCTCTTCTCCTCCTCTCTCTCTCTCTCTCTCTCTCTCTCTCTCTCTCTCTCTCTCTCCCTCTCTCTCTCTCTCTCTCTCTCTCTCTCTCTCTCTCTCTCTCTGTCCCCCACTCTCTCCTCTCCTCCTCTCTCTCTCCCTCCCTCTCTCCCTCTCCCCCCTCTCCCTCTCATCTCTGGAATGGAAGGATGAAGAAGCTCTGAACAACAACAACAACAAACTATGTTAGTTTTTGAAGGAGAAGCTATGGCACGGCTCACCAAGCGACTGTGGATAGACAAGACATCTATTTATTATGTATAACAACAACACATACATGCTAAGCTATTCTTTAATAAGATTATTTTTGTATTTATTGTATTTCACTCATGAATCAGTTCAACTGCAGTATACAGTACATCCTAACAGGGTTGTAATGATACCAGGATCACATTACCACCATACTCATTTCTTCCTGGCAGTAAACTTTAAACTCTAAACTACTCCTTTAAAAATCTGCTTTATGTCAAATAATGTGTCGTATAGTTTAGAAGAAAAACAACTAATATGACTCTGGGTGACAACAGAAGGATGTGTGTTTTTCAACAATAGGACTGTTTTCCTCAGTAAATGGAATTCAATAACTAAAGCACCTGATTAAGCTGATTAAGGTCCTGAAGACCAGCTGATCAGCAGAACCAGGTCCTGAAGACCAGCTGATCAGCAGAACCAGGTCCTGAAGACCAGCTGATCAGCAGAACCAGGTCCTGAAGACCAGCTGATCAGCAGAACCAGGTCCTGAAGACCAGCTGATTAACAGAACCAGGTCCTGAAGACCAGCTGATTAACAGAACCAGGTCCTGAAGACCAGCTGATCAGCAGGACCAGGTGCGTTAGACCAGGTGATCAGCAGAACCAGGTCCTGAAGACCAGGTGATCAGCAGAACCAGGTCCTGAAGACCAGCTGATCAGCAGAACCAGATCCTGAAGACCAGCTGATCAGCAGGACCAGGTCCTGAAGACCAGCTGATCAGCAGGACCAGGTGCGTTAGACCAGCTGATCAGCAGGACCAGGTGCGTTAGACCAACCTACACGCCCGGCAGCTCTCCAGGGGGAGGGTTGGCCATTGCCTGGTGTGTGTTATGTTAGTTAGTATACAGTATATTTAGATATGATGTCTGTCTGTCTCTAAGTCTGTCTGTCTGTCTGTAAAAGAGTTCACTCACGTGCTTCCCTCATTCCCTCTAGACCGTCTCAAATGGTCCCCTAGTCCCTATATAATACACTACTGCTGACCAGAACCCCTAGGGCTGGGTCTCAAATGGTCCCCTAGTCCCTATATAATACACTACTGCTGACCAGAACCCCTAGGGCTGGGTCTCAAATGGTCCCCTAGTCCCTATATAATACACTACTGCTGACCAGAACCCCAAATGGTCCCCTAGTCCCTATATAATACACTACTGCTGACCAGAACCCCTAGGGTTGATTTTCTCATTATTAAGAAAGTTCAAATTAGATGTGTTTTTGGTTGTTGAGTCAAATCGACCACGCCCATTTCAAGCTTATCTTTATTAAAAAGTTAGCTAGTTGACTCATTGATCCAGCTTTTCTAGTGTACACCTCTGACCTCTCTGACCCCTCTGGGCTCTCTGACCCCTCTGACCCCTCTGACCCCTCTGACCTCTCTGACACCTCTGACCCCTCTGACCCCTCTGACCTCTCTGACCTCTCTGACCCCTCTGACCCCTCTGACCCCTCTGACCTCTCTGACCTCTCTGACCTCTCTGACCCCTCTGACCCCTCTGACCCCTCTGACCTCTCTGACCCCTCTGACCTCTCTGACCCCTCTGACCCCTCTGACCCCTCTTGACCTCTGACCTATCTGGATCCAGTAGTGCACTACATTGGGAAGAGGGGCCATTTGAGAGGCAGTCTAGATCTATATTTGAATACCTTATTGTAATGAACAGTAGGCGGTTGGCTGAAGCAGAGAGGTGATGTTTGGAACAATGAAGTTATGTGTGTGTGTAGAAGGGTTTGGCATTGTTAATGTCAGGTGTGTGTGTGTGTGTGTGTGTGTGTGTGTGTGTGTGTGTGTGTGTGTGTGTGTGTGTGTGTGTGTGTGTGTGTGTGTGTGTGTGTGTGTGTGTGTGTGTGTGTATGTGAGTAAGTGAGTGTCTGTGTGTGTGCCTTCTTGCATGTCTCCACAGCAACCTGTTCAGTTGTTGTCATAGTAACCAGCGACTGTTTAGACGACTGGACTCTGAGTGTTGACGACCTGTTAGAGACTGTTTACCAAGTTGCTGGTTCACACTGGATCACACACCGGCAAAACAGATCACACTGGATCATACTGGATCACACCAGATCATACCGGATCATACCGATCATACAGGATCATATCGGATCATACCGGAAACACACCGGATCATACTGGATCATAGCGTTCATACCGGATCACACCGGATTGTACTGGGTTCTAAAGCAAGAAGCTGTATTAATAAACCAACTTGACTGACAGTTATCTAACCAATCAGAGGAGAGGAGGACGCAGGACAATAACCAAACAACCAACAATGTCCTTTAGAAAAGGAAACGTTTCCAGACTCTAGGGAGTTTGTCCCAAATGGCAACCTATTCCCTATAGGGCTGTAGTCTAAAGTAGTGCACTATATAGGGAATAGGGTTTCATTGGGGATGCACCCTAGAGGTCTTTAACAGTGTTCATCCACTCTCTATGAGCGCTGTGTGTCTGCCTCGTCTTGGAATAAGACTCATACTTGAATCCCCTTCATCATCATGTTCCTCCTCAGCATTAGAGCCAGGGGGAAGCCAGGGTCACAGGCTATGACTAGAGAATGGACAGAAGGAATGAAAAGAAATACCTGGTTTTGTGAGAACATCTCTTTTCTTTTTGTAATGATTTCATTATTAATGGTAACTTTATCTCCCTCTCTCTCTCTCCCCCTCTCTCTCTCTCGCTCTCTCCCCCTCTCCTCCCTCCCTTGCTCTCTCTCAACCTCTCTCCCACTCTCTCTCTCTCTCCCTATCTCTCCCTATCTCTCTCTCTCTCTCTCTCTCTCTCTCTCTCTCTCTCTCTCTCTCTCTCTCTCTCTCTCTCTCTCTCTCTCTCTCTCTCTCTCTCTCTCTCTCTCTCTCTCTCTCTCTCTCTCTCTCTCTCTCTCTCTCTCTCTCTCTCTCTCTCTCTCTGTCCCCCTCTCTCTCTCTCTCTCTCTCTCTCTCTCTCTCTGTCTCTCTCTCTCTCTCCCTCTCTCTCTCTCTCTCTCTCTCTCTCTCTCTCTCTCTCTCTCTCTCCCCCTCTCTCTCTGTCTCTCTCCCCTCTCTCTTTCTCTCCCCCCTCTCTCTCTTTCTCTCGTTCTCTCTCTTTCTCTCCCCCTCCCCCTTTCCTCTCTCCTTCTTCTCTCCCTCCCCCTCCTCTCTCCTTCTTCTCTCCCTCCCCCTCCTCTCTCCTTCTTCTCTCCCTCCCCCCTTTCCTCCCTCCTTCCATCCCTCTCTGTCAGTTGTAGCTGAAGGTTCAGTAATTACTTCACTAAAGGATCCACCTGACCTGGTATAATGCCTTTTAATATTAGAATATTTCATCTTTATATTTCCTTTGATGCTGATTTTAAAATGTTTCAAAATTAACTTGTCTGTCAGGGTGTGTAACCATGTTGTAAATATAAACATGTAAACAAACAACAGCTAAATAAACATTTGTTTGCAGAATCATTTTAAATGTTGTGTGTGTGTGTGTGTGTGTGTGTGTGTGTGTGTGTGTGTGTGTGTGTGTGTGTGTGTGTGTGTGTGTGTGTGTGTGTGTGTGTGTGTGTGTGTGTGTGGTATAGGTGTGGTTGCTGAGTAAGGAACTGTAAGCGAACACTGTACCAGTTCCCTGCCTCACACACACTCACTTAAATTATTCACACACACCTAGACTGTTATCATTACAGGCTCTGGGTGGGTAATGGTTAAGGCTGAACACCACCTAGACTGTTATCACTACAGGCTCTGGGTGGGTAAGGGTTAAGGCTGAACACCACCTAGACTGTTATCATTACAGGCTCTGGGTGGGTAAGGGTTAAGGCTGAACACCACCTAGACTGTTATCACTACAGGCTCTGGGTGGGTAAGGGTTAAGGCTGAACACCACCTAGACTGTTATCACTACAGGCTCTGGGTGGGTAAGGGTTAAGGCTGAACACCACCTAGACTGTTATCACTACAGGCTCTGGGTGGGTAAGGGTTAAGGCTGAACACCACCTAGACTGTTATCACTACAGGCTCTGGGTGGGTAAGGGTTAAGGCTGAACACCACCTAGACTGTTATCACTACAGGCTCTGGGTGGGTAAGGGTTAAGGCTGAACACCACCTAGACTGTTATCACTACAGGCTCTGGGTGGGTAAGGGTTAAGGCTGAACACCACCTAGACTGTTATCACTACAGGCTCTGGGTGGGTAAGGGTTAAGGCTGAACACCACCTAGACTGTTATCACTACAGGCTCTGGGTGGGTAATGGTTAAGGCTGAACACCACCTAGACTGTTATCATTACAGGCTCTGGGTGGGTAAGGGTTAAGGCTGAACACCACCTAGACTGTTATCACTACAGGCTCTGGGTGGGTAATGGTTAAGGCTGAACACCACCTAGACTGTTATCACTACAGGCTCTGGGTGGGTAAGGGTTAAGGCTGAACACCACCTAGACTGTTATCACTACAGGCTCTGGGTGGGTAAGGGTTAAGGCTGAACACCACCTAGACTGTTATCACTACAGGCTCTGGGTGGGTAAGGGTTAAGGATGAACACCACCTAGACTGTTATCACTACAGGCTCTGGGTGGGTAAGGGTTAAGGCTGAACACCACCTAGACTGTTATCACTACAGGCTCTGGGTGGGTAATGGTTAAGGCTGAACACCACCTAGACTGTTATCACTACAGGCTCTGGGTGGGTAAGGGTTAAGGCTGAACACCACCTAGACTGTTATCACTACAGGCTATGTGTGGGTGGGCTGACTAGCTTGACTGACTGACTGTCTGTTTTACTGACTGACTGACTGTTCTACTGACTGGCTGGCTGTCTAACTGACTGGCTGACTGTTCTACTGACTGGCTGGCTAACTGACTGGCTGACTGTTCTACTGACTGACTGGCTAACTGACTGGCTGACTGTTCTACTGACTGACTGGCTAACTGACTGGCTGACTGTTCTACTGACTGACTGGCTAACTGACTGTTCTACTGACTGACTGGCTGGCTAACTGACTGGCTGACTGTTCTACTGACTGGCTGGCTAACTGACTGGCTGACTGTTCTACTGACTGACTGGCTAACTGACTGTTCTACTGACTGACTGGCTGGCTAACTGACTGGCTGACTTGCTGGCTGGCTAACTGACTGGCTGACTGGCTGGCTGGCTAACTGACTGACTGGCTGGCTGGCTAACTGACTGACTGGCTGGCTGACTGGCTGACTGGCTGACTGGCTGGCTGGCTGGCTGACTGGCTGGCTGGCTGGCTGACTGGCTGACTGGCTGACTGGCTGACTGGCTGGCTGGCTGGCTAACTGACTGACTGACTGGCTGGCTGACTGGCTGGCTGGCTGGCTGGCTGGCTGGCTGGCTAACTGACTGACTGACTGGCTGACTGGCTGACTGACTGATTGACTGACTGACTAATTGACTGACTGGCTGGCTAACTGGCTAACTGACTGGCTGACTGGCTAACTGACTGACTGGCTGACTGACTGACTGGCCATGTTGAACATAATAATCAGCTCCCTATCCTCTGGAGGTGAACTAAACTCACTAAAAGTGGCACTAATTAAGCCTTTCCTGAAAAAGCCAAACCTTGAAAACTATCAGCCTGTTTCGAATCTCCCATCCCTCTCAAACATTTTAGAAAAAGCTGTTGCTCAGCATCCCACTGCCTTCCTGAAGACCCATTCTGGTTTTAGACCCCATCATAGTCCTGAGACAGCACTCAGCATCCCACTGCCTTCCTGGAGACCCAGTCTGGTTTTAGACCCCATCATAGTCCTGAGACCCAGTCTGGTTTTAGACCCCATCATAGTCCTGAGACAGCACTCAGCATCCCACTGCCTTCCTGGAGACTCAGTCTGGTTTTAGACCCCATCATAGTCCTGAAACAGCACTCAGCATCCCACTGCCTTCCTGGAGACCCAGTCTGGGTTTAGACCCCATCATAGTCCTGAGACAGCACTCAGCATCCCACTGCCTTCCTGGAGACCCAGTCTGGGTTTAGACCCCATCATAGTCCTGAGACAGCACTCAGCATCCCACTGCCTTCCTGGAGACCCAGTCTGGTTTTAGACCCCATCATAGTCCTGAGACAGCACTCAGCATCCCACTGCCTTCCTGGAGACCCAGTCTGGTTTTAGACCCCATCATAGTCCTGAGACCCAGTCTGGTTTTAGACCCCATCATAGTCCTGAAGACCCAGTCTGGTTTTAGACCCCATCATAGTCCTGAGACAGCACTCAGCATCCCACTGCCTTCCTGGAGACCCAGTCTGGTTTTAGACCCCATCATAGTCCTGAGACCCAGTCTGGTTTTAGACCCCATCATAGTCCTGAGACCCAGTCTGGTTTTAGACCCCATCATAGTCCTGAGACCCAGTCTGGTTTTAGACCCCATCATAGTCCTGAGACCCAGTCTGGTTTTAGACCCCATCATAGTCCTGAGACCCAGTCTGGTTTTAGACCCCATCATAGTCCTGAGACAGCACTCAGCATCCCACTGCCTTCCTGGAGACCCAGTCTGGTTTTAGACCCCATCATAGTCCTGAGACCCAGTCTGGTTTTAGACCCCATCATAGTCCTGAGACCCAGTCTGGTTTTAGACCCCATCATAGTCCTGAGACCCAGTCTGGTTTTAGACCCCATCATAGTCCTGAGACCCAGTCTGGTTTTAGACCCCATCATAGTCCTGAGACCCAGTCTGGTTTTAGACCCCATCATAGTCCTGAGACCCAGTCTGGTTTTAGACCCCATCATAGTCCTGAGACCCAGTCTGGTTTTAGACCCCATCATAGTCCTGAAGACCCAGTCTGGTTTTAGACCCCATCATAGTCCTGAGACCCAGTCTGGTTATAGACCCCATCATAGTCCTGAGACCCAGTCTGGTTTTAGACCCCATCATAGTCCTGAAGACCCAGTCTGGTTTTAGACCCCATCATAGTCCTGAGACAGCACTCAGCATCCCACTGCCTTCCTGGAGACCCAGTCTGGTTTTAGACCCCATCATAGTCCTGAGACCCAGTCTGGTTTTAGACCCCATCATAGTCCTGAGACCCAGTCTGGTTTTAGACCCCATCATAGTCCTGAGACAGCACTCAGCATCCCACTGCCTTCCTGGAGACCCAGTCTGGTTTTAGACCCCATCATAGTCCTGAGACCCAGTCTGGTTTTAGACCCCATCATAGTCCTGAAGACCCAGTCTGGTTTTAGACCCCATCATAGTCCTGAGACCCAGTCTGGTTTTAGACCCCATCATAGTCCTGAGACCCAGTCTGGTTTTAGACCCCATCATAGTCCTGAAGACCCAGTCTGGTTTTAGACCCCATCATAGTCCTGAGACAGCACTCAGCATCCCACTGCCTTCCTGGAGACCCAGTGTGGTTTTAGACCCCATCATAGTCCTGAGACCCAGTCTGGTTATAGACCCCATCATAGTCCTGAGACCCAGTCTGGTTTTAGACCCCATCATAGTCCTGAAGACCCAGTCTGGTTTTAGACCCCATCATAGTCCTGAGACAGCACTCAGCATCCCACTGTCTTCCTGGAGACCCAGTCTGGTTTTAGACCCTATCATAGTCCTGAGACCCAGTCTGGTTTTAGACCCCATCATAGTCCTGAAGACCCAGTCTGGTTTTAGACCCCATCATAGTCCTGAGACAGCACTCAGCATCCCACTGCCTTCCTGGAGACCCAGTCTGGTTTTAGACCCCATCATAGTCCTGAGACCCAGTCTGGTTTTAGACCCCATCATAGTCCTGAGACCCAGTCTGGTTTTAGACCCCATCATAGTCCTGAGACCCAGTCTGGTTTTAGACCCCATCATAGTCCTGAGACCCAGTCTGGTTTTAGACCCCATCATAGTCCTGAGACAGCACTCAGCATCCCACTGCCTTCCTGGAGACCCAGTCTGGTTTTAGACCCCATCATAGTCCTGAGACCCAGTCTGGTTTTAGACCCCATCATAGTCCTGGAGACCCAGTCTGGTTTTAGACCCCATCATAGTCCTGAGACCCAGTCTGGTTTTAGACCCCATCATAGTCCTGAGACCCAGTCTGGTTTTAGACCCCATCATAGTCCTGAGACCCAGTCTGGTTTTAGATCCCATCATAGTCCTGGAGACCCAGTCTGGTTTTAGACCCCATCATAGTCCTGAGACCCAGTCTGGTTTTAGACCCCATCATAGTCCTGAGACCCAGTCTGGTTTTAGACCCCATCATAGTCCTGAGACCCAGTCTGGTTTTAGACCCCATCATAGTCCTGAGACCCAGTCTGGTTTTAGATCCCATCATAGTCCTGAGACCCAGTCTGGTTTTAGACCCCATCATAGTCCTGAGACCCAGTCTGGTTCTAGACCCCATCATAGTCCTGAGACCCAGTCTGGTTTTAGACCCCATCATAGTCCTGAGACAGCACTCAGCATCCCACTGCCTTCCTGGAGACCCAGTCTGGGTTTAGACCCCATCATAGTCCTGAGACAGCACTCAGCATCCCACTGCCTTCCTGGAGACCCAGTCTGGTTTTAGACCCCATCATAGTCCTGAGACCCAGTGTGGTTTTAGACCCCATCATAGTCCTGAGACAGCACTCAGCATCCCACTGCCTTCCTGGAGACCCAGTCTGGTTTTAGACCCCATCATAGTCCTGAGACCCAGTCTGGTTTTAGACCCCATCATAGTCCTGAGACCCAGTCTGGTTTTAGACCCCATCATAGTCCTGAGACCCAGTCTGGTTTTAGACCCCATCATAGTCCTGAGACCCAGTCTGGTTTTAGACCCCATCATAGTCCTGAGACAGCACTCAGCATCCCACTGCCTTCCTGGAGACCCAGTCTGGTTTTAGACCCCATCATAGTCCTGAGACCCAGTCTGGTTTTAGACCCCATCATAGTCCTGGAGACCCAGTCTGGTTTTAGACCCCATCATAGTCCTGAGACCCAGTCTGGTTTTAGACCCCATGATAGTCCTGAGACCCAGTCTGGTTTTAGACCCCATCATAGTCCTGGAGACCCAGTCTGGTTTTAGACCCCATCATAGTCCTGAGACCCAGTCTGGTTTTAGACCCCATCATAGTCCTGAGACCCAGTCTGGGTTTAGACCCCATCATAGTCCTGAGACCCAGTCTGGTTTTAGACCCCATCATAGTCCTGAGACCCAGTCTGGTTTTAGACCCCATCATAGTCCTGAGACTCAGTCTGGTTTTAGACCCCATTATAGTCCTGAGACCCAGTCTGGTTCTAGACCCCATCATAGTCCTGAGACCCAGTCTGGTTTTAGACCCCATCATAGTCCTGAGACAGCACTCAGCATCCCACTGCCTTCCTGGAGACCCAGTCTGGGTTTAGACCCCATCATAGTCCTGAGACAGCACTCAGCATCCCACTGCCTTCCTGGAGACCAAGTCTGGTTTTAGACCCCATCATAGTCCTGAGACCCAGTCTGGTTTTAGACCCCATCATAGTCCTGAGACCCAGTCTAGTTTTAGACCCCATCATAGTCCTGAGACAGCACTCAGCATCCCACTGCCTTCCTGGAGACCCAGTGTGGTTTTAGACCCCATCATAGTACTGAGACAGCACTCAGCATCCCACTGCCTTCCTGGAGACCCAGTCTGGTTTTAGACCCCATCATAGTCCTGAGACCCAGTCTGGTTTTAGACCCCATCATAGTCCTGAGACCCAGTCTGGTTTTAGACCCCATCATAGTCCTGAGACCCAGTCTGGTTTTAGACCCCATCATAGTCCTGAGACCCAGTCTGGTTTTAGACCCCATCATAGTCCTGAGACCCAGTCTGGTTTTAGACCCCATCATAGTCCTGAGACAGCACTCAGCATCCCACTGCCTTCCTGAAGACCCAGTCTGGGTTTAGACCCCATCATAGTCCTGAGACCCAGTCTGGGTTTAGACCCCATCATAGTCCTGAGACCCAGTCTGGTTTTAGACCCCATCATAGTCCTGAGACCCAGTCTGGTTTTAGACCCCATCATAGTCCTGAGACCCAGTCTGGTTTTAGACCCCATCATAGTCCTGAGACCCAGTCTGGGTTTAGACCCCATCATAGTCCTGAGACAGCACTCATGAAGGTGCTAAATGCTACAAGCAGATTTAGACATTGATCCGTGTTTCTCAAACGTAAAATGTCAAAGTTGTTACAAGCGTAAAATGTCGACGTGTTTAAGGTTAAGTTTAGACATTAACTCCGAATTTTTTAAGTTAGGGTTAAGTTTAGGCATTAACTCCGAATTCTTAAGGTTAGGTATTAACTCCAACTGGTTAAGGTAAGTGTTAAGGTTTAGGATAGGCTTAAAACAAAAATATTTTAAAAAAGGTAACAACGTTCACTGTTGCCCCTAGTAGCCGGTTTCCATGGCATCTCCCAACGCCCTCAGACATGGATGGGCATCGAATACTGACTTGTTCCACGGTTGACCTGCCTGGGTAAATTACCTTCTAAGGGCGTCATACCAAGGCTCTGCATCTGTCCTCGTGCTCCTAGACCTTAGTGCTGCTTTTGACGCCATCGAGCACCATATTCTTTTGGAGAGATTGGAAACTCTAATTGGTCCTTTACGGACAAGTTCTTGCCTGGTTTAGATCTTATCTGTCTGAAAGATATCAGTTTGTCTCTGTGGATGGTTTGTCCTCTGACAAATCAATGGTAAGTTTAGGTGTTCCTCAAGGTTCCGTTTTAGGACCACTATCGTTTTCACTATATATTCTACCTCTTGGTGATGTCCTTCAGCAACACAATGTCAACTTTCACTGCTATGCAGACGACACAAAGCTGTGTCTATGAAACCTGGGGAAGCCACAAAATTGCCCATCCTGAAAGCCTGTGTTTCAGACGTAAGGAGATACTAGTTCTAGGTCCCAAGAAACAATGAGATCTGCTGTTGGATCTGACAATTAATCTTGATGGTTGTACAGTCGTCTCAAATAAAACTGTGAAGGACCTCGGCGTTACTCTGGACCCTGATCTCTCTTTTGACGAACATATCAAGAATATTTCCAAGGGCAGCTTTCTTCCATCTTCATAACATTGCAAAAATCAGAAACCTTTTGTCCAATAATGATGCAGAAAAGCTAATCCATGCTTTTGTCACATCAAGATTAGACTATTGCAATGCTCTACTCTCCATCTACCCAGATAAAGCACTAAATAAATTTCAGTTAGTGCTAAACACGGCTGCTAGAATCTTGACTAGAATAAAACATGTGATCATATTACTCCAGTGCTAGCCTCTCTACACTGGCTTCCTGTTAAGGCTAGGGCTGATTTCAAGGTTTTACTGCTAACCTACAAAGCCTTACATGGGCTTGCTCCTACCTATCTCTCCGATTTGGTCCTGCCGTACATACCTACACGTACGCTACGGTCACAAGACGCAGGCCTCCTTATTGTCCCTAGAATTTCTAAGCAAACAGCTGGAGGCAGGGCTTTCTCCTACAGAGCTCCATTTTTATGGAATGGTCTGCCTATCCATGTGAGAGACGCAGACTCGGTCTCGACCTTTAAGTCTGTACTGAAGACTCATCTCTTCAGTAGGTCCTATGATTGAGTGTAGTCTGGCCCAGGGGTGCGAAGGTGAACGGAAAGGCACTGGAGCGACAATCCGCCCTTGCTGTCTCTGCCTGGCCGGCTCCCCTCTCTCCACTGGGATTCTCTGCCTCTGACCCTATTACGGGGGCTGAGTCACTGGCTTACTGGTGCTTTCCATGCCGTCCCTAGGAGGGGCGCATCACGTCATGCCAGGCTTTTTTCGCTATACTTGTCTTGAGTGGGTTGAGTCACTGACGTGATCTTTCTGTCCGGATTTGCGCCCCGCTCGGGCTCGTGCGGTGGGGGAGATCTTCGTGGGCTGTACTCAGCCTTGTCTCAGGGTAGTAGGTTGGTGGTCTGTTGATATCCCTCTGGTGGTGTGGGGGCTGTGCTTTGGCAACGTGGGTGGGGTTATATCCTGCCTGGTTGGCCCTGTCCGGAGGTAACTTTGGACGGGGCCACAGTGTCCCCCGACCCCCATCTCAGTCTCCTGTATCTATGCTGCAATAGTCTGTGCTGGGGGGCTAGGGTCAGTCTGTCCTATCTGGGGTAATTCTCCTGTCTCATCTGGTGTCCTGTGTGATCTTTGGTATGCTCCCTGTAATTCTCCCATCTCTCTCGCTCCCCTCCCGGAGGACTGTGTGCAAGGCAGGCGTTATGGGCGGGCCTTAGGTGGCCTGGGTTATGGGCGGGCCTTAGGGGGCCTGGGTTATGGGCGGGCCTTAGGGGGCCTGGGTTATGGGCGGGCCTTAGGGGGCCTGGGTTATGGGCGGGCCATAGGGGGCCTGGGTTATGGGCGGGCCTTAGGGGGCCTGGGTTATGGGCGGTCCTTAGGTGGTCTGGGTTATGGGCGGGCCTTAGGGGGCCTGGGTTATGGGCAGGCCTTAGGGGGCCTGGGTTATGGGCGGGCCTTAGGGGGCCTGGGTTATGGGCGGGCCTTAGGTGGCCTGGGTTATGGGCAGGCCTTAGGGGGCCTGGGTTATGGGCGGGCCTTAGGGTGCCTGGATTATGGGCGGGCCTTAGGGGGTCTGGGTTATGGGCGGGCCTTAGGGGGCCTGGGTTATGGGCGGGCCTTAGGGGGCCTGGGTTATGGGCGGGCCTTAGGGGGCCTGGGTTATGGGCGGGCCTTAGGGGGCCTGGGTTATGGGCGGTCCTTAGGGGGCCTGGCCCATCCTACCTCCTTGCGCTTCCAAATAAATGAAATACTGATCATTTATTTGACCCGAGAAGCACGCCAACAGAAAGACGCACCAATCTCAGTTAAAGCACCCGAGCGAGCGAAACAGCGCCCCCCTCTGTCTCAGTATGTATAGACCATGTATCTGATGCTGCCTGGACCAGAGTGTGGCATGTCATACCATTTCTGTCCAGACAGCATCAGATACATGGTCTACACATACTGAGACAGAGGGGGCGCTGTTTCGCTCGCTCGGATGCTTTCTCCGGTGATATAGTTTCAGTACAGAGAGGAAGAGGCGAAGCGAGAGAGCTCACTCTCGCCAAAATCTGTCCAGTATAAAACCCGTTGCGTTTCTATGGGAATAATATGCAGACCTAAATGTGTCGCCTGCCTTCCCGCCTTTGCGACATAAAACCCTATTCGGACGGGATTAGTTTTACTGAGGGAGGTCGGGTAATGTAATTATGTTCACGAGCACATAACACCACATCTGTAATTTTAGTCCCGTCCGAATCTGCCATGGCACTGTATTTTTACATGGCAGGAGAGTAACAATTCCAGCCAGAATAACCTACTGTTTTTTTGGGGGCAAACTCCACTGGTGAAGAAGGCGCAACAGAGCCTCTTCAACCTCAGGAGGCTGAAGAAACGACCCGGGTCGGGCCGGGTCAGGACGGGTCGGGTCGGGACGGGTCGGGACGGGTTGGGATGGGTCGGGACAGGTTGGGTCGGGACGGGTCGGGACGGGTCGGGTCGGATTGTGACGGTCGGGACGGGTCGGGATGGGCCGGGTTGGGACGGTTGGGATGGGCCGGGTTGGGACGGTTGGGACGGGACGGGTCGGGTTAGGGACGGGTCGGGTTGGGACGGGTCGGGTCGGGTTGGGACGGGTTGGGTCGGTCAAGTTGGGACAGGTTGGGTCGGGACGGGTCGGGTTGGGACGGGTTGGGTTGGGACGGGTTGGGTTGGGACGGGTCGGGTTGGGACGGGTTGGGACGGGTCGGGTTGGGACGGGTTGGGACGGGTCGGGTTGGGACGGGTTGGGTTGGGACGTGTCGGGTTGGGACGGGTTGGGTTGGGACGTGTCGGGTCGGGTTGGGACGGGTCGGGTTGGGACGGGTCGGGTTGGGACGGGTTGGGTCGGGACGGGTCGGGACGGGTCGGGTCGGATTGTGACGGGTCGGGGACGGGTCGGGATGGGCCGGGTTGGGACGGTTGGGACGGGACGGGACGGGTTGGGACGGGTCGGGTTGGGACGGGTCGGGTCGGGTTGGGACGGGTTGGGTCGGTCGGGTTGGGACAGGTTGGGTCGGGACGGGTCGGGTTGGGACGGATTGGGTTGGGACGGGTTGGGACGGGTCGGGTCGGATTGGGACGGGTTGGGTCGGTCGGGTTGGGACAGGTTGGGTCGGGACGGGTCGGGTTGGGACGGGTCGGGACGGGTCGGGTTGGGACGGGTTGGGTTGGGACGTGTCAGGTCGGGTTGGGACGGGTCGGGTTGGGACGGGTCGGGTTGGGACGGGTTGGGTTGGGACGGGTCGGGTCGGGACGGGTCGGGACAGGTCGGGTCGGATTGTGACGGGTCGGGACGGGTCGGGATGGGCCGGGTTGGGACGGTTGGGACGGAACGGGACGGGTTGGGACGGGCCGGGTTGGGACGGGTCGGGTCTGGTTGGGACGGGTTGGGTCGGTCGGGTTGGGACGGGTTGGGTCGGGACGGGTCGGGTTGGGACGGGTTGGGTTGGGACGGGTCGGGTTGGGACGGGTTGGGTTGGGACGTGTCGGGTCGGGTTGGGACGGGTTGGGTTGGGACGGGTCGGGTCGGGTTGGGACGGGTCGGGTTGGGTTGGGACGGGTCGGGTTGGGTTGGGACGGGTCGGGTTGGGACGGGTCGGGTCGGGTTGGGACGGGTCGGGTTGGGATGGGTTGGGTCGGGTCGGGTTGGGACGGGTCGGGTTGGGCTGGGACGGGTCGGGTTGGGACGGGTCGGGTCGGGTCGGGTTGGGATGGGTCGGGTTGGGACGAGTCGGGTTGGTAATAAAAGCTACAACGCATTTGACACAACGGTTGTTATAAAACACATATTTTTGATGAGTTTCCAGAACCTTTTTAGGGACTATGTGACCTGTCCATTCCATGAGAAACAGCAGCTACTAAAACTACAGCTCAACACACACATGGAGAAACAACCACGTCAACAACAGCCACCATCAACAGCAACAAGAAACCACCAATCAAAGAGTGTGAGCAGCATGTAATGTCTCTAATGTGGTTAGGGAAGGGAGAGGAAACCACCGCCATGTGTGACAGATATGTAGCCTATGGAAACATGGTTGATTTCTTATCGATAGGAAGCAGTCAGTATCGGACCGATAGCGTTTCTCTCTCTCTCTCTCTCTCTCTCTCTCTCTCTCTCTCTCTCTCTATTCCACTATATTCTACACTACTATATTCTACTATATTCTACTATATTCTACTATATTCTACTCTACTACATTCTACTATATTCTACTCTACTTCATTCTCTATATTCTACTCTACTATATTCTACTACATTCTACTATATTCT
>NW_025533904.1:152500-157500 GCF_020615455.1 Coregonus clupeaformis | reverse complement strand
ATGGGCTCTCCAACCCTGTTCCTCCAGCTACCCAGTACTCTGTATGCCATGGGCTCTCCAACCCTGTTCCTCCAGCTACCCAGTACTCTGTATGCCATGGGCTCTCCAACCCTGTTCCTCCAGCTACCCAGTACTCTGTATGCCATGGGCTCTCCAACCCTGTTCCTCCAGCTACCCAGTACTCTGTATGCCATGGGCTCTCCAACCCTGTTCCTCCTCCAGCTACCCAGTACTCTGTATGCCATGGGCTCTCCAACCCTGTTCCTCCAGCTACCCAGTACTCTGTATGCCATGGGCTCTCCAACCCTGTTCCTCCAGCTACCCAGTACTCTGTATGCCATGGGCTCTCCAACCCTGTTCCTCCAGCTACCCAGTACTCTGTATGCCATGGGCTCTCCAACCCTGTTCCTCCAGCTACCCAGTACTCTGTATGCCATGGGCTCTCCAACCCTGTTCCTCCAGCTACCCAGTACTCTGTATGCCATGGGCTCTCCAACCCTGTTCCTGCAGCTACCCAGTAATCTGTATGCCATGGGCTCTCCAACCCTGTTCCTGCAGCTACCCAGTACTCTGTATACCATGGGCTCTCCAACCCTGTTCCTGCAGCTACCCAGTACTCTGTATACCATGGGCTCTCCAACCCTGTTCCTCCAGCTACCCAGTACTCTGTATGCCATGGGCTCTCCAACCCTGTTCCTCCAGCTACCCAGTACTCTGTATGCCATGGGCTCTCCAACCCTGTTCCCGCAGCTACCCAGTACTCTGTATGCCATGGGCTCTCCAACCCTGTTCCTCCAGCTACCCAGTACTCTGTATGCCATGGGCTCTCCAACCCTGTTCCTCCAGCTACCCAGTACTCTGTATGCCATGGGCTCTCCAACCCTGTTCCTCCAGCTACCCAGTGCTTAATTTGGGAAACCAAATTAAATCTGTTCGGGAACATCAATAGCAACATGTTTTCACAACTAAACATATTTCATTAAACTGTTGTGAGCCCCTCTCTCTGCACGCTGGAGAAAGGAATGAAGGAGAGAGAGGAGGAGATGGAAACGCACGGCGGTGAGATATTCTGTAGCTAAAGGTAATTATGAAAATATGAAAAATGCCCTATTAGGCTATTCAAAATCAAATACAAATTCACCACCAGGCCATTAGCGACCTAATGATCATTAGCCAGTTGGAAACTACCAACGTATGTCCAGAGTGCATAAGAGGAGATTACTGTGACTCAGCGGTCACACAGGAATTTACTGCGGTCATGACTCCTGTGACACCGGGTGCTGTAGATGTCCTGGAGGGACAGGCAGTGCATTGGGCTGACTGCACCACCCTCTTGAGAGCCCTGCGCGGTTGCAGACGGTGCAATTGCCGTACCAGGCGGTGATACAGCCCAACAAGATGCTCTCAATGGTGCATCTGTAGAAGTTTGTGAGGGTCTTAGGGTGCCAAACCGGATTTCTTCAGCCTCCTGAGGTTGAAGAGGCGCTGTTGCGCCTCCCTCACCACACTGTCTCTGTGGATGGAACATTACAGGTTGTCAGTGATGTGCACACCGAGGAACTTGAAGTTTTTCACCCTCTCCACGGCGTCCCCGTCGATGTGGATGGGAGTGTGCGCACTCTGAAGTCCACGATCAGCTCCTTCGTTTCGTTGATGTTGAGGGAGAGGTTATTTTCCTGGCACCGCTCCGCCAGGGCCCTCACCTCCTCCCTGTAGGCTGTCTCATCATTGTTGGTAATCAGGCCTACTATTGTTGTGTCGTCTGCAAACTTGATGATTGAGTTGGAGATGCAGTCATGGGTGAACAGGGAGTTCAGGAGGAGGCTGAGCACGCACCCTTGTGGGGCCCCTGTGTTGTTACCTACAGTACCTTCCCCACCTGGGGGTCGGCCCTTCAGGAAGTTCAGGACCCAGTTGCACAAGGCGGGGTTCAGAACCAGGGCCGTGATCTTAGTGATGAGCTTGGAGGGTACTAATGGTGTTGGCTGAGCTGTAGTCTATAAACAGCATTCTTCCATAGGTATTCCTCTTGTCCAGATGGGATAGGGCAGTGTGGAAATGCAATGGCGATTGGGTCATCCGTGGATCTGTTCGGGCTGTAGTGGGTCTAGGATGTCAGGTAAGGTGGAGGTGATATGTTCCTTAACTAGCTTCTCAAAGCACTTTATCATTACAGAAGTGACTGGTATGGGGCAATAGTCATTCAGTTCAGTTAACTTTGCTTTCTTGGGTACAGGAAAAATGGTGGGCATCTTGAAGCAAGTGGGGACAGCAGACTGGGATAGGGAGAGATTGAGTATGTCCGTAAACACTCCAGCCAGCTGGTCTGCACATGCTCTGAGGACACGGTTTGGGATGCCTCTGGGCCTGCAGCTCTGCAAGGGTTAACATGCTTAAATGTCTTGCTCACGTCGGCCACGGAGAACGAGAGCTCACTGTCCTCAGTGGCGGCCCGCGGCAGCGGCGGCTCTGTGTCTTCCTTGAAGCGGGCGAAGAAGGTGTTTAGCTTCTCCGGGAGCAAGGCATCGTTTCCGCAACGTGGCTGCTTTTCCCTTCACATTTAAATGTTTAGTCATTTAGCAGACGCTCTTATCCAGAGCGACTTACAGGAGCAATTAGGGTTGAGTGCCTTGCTCAAGGGCACATCGACAGATTTTTCACCTAGTCGGCTCGGGGATTAGAACCAGCGACCTTTCGGTTACTGGCACAACGCTCTTAACCACTAAGTCACCTGCTGCCCTTTATAATGAGTTATTATCTGGAGTCCCTGACACATGCGTCTCGTGTCTGAGCCGTTGAATTAACACTCCACTTTGTCTCTGTACTGTCGTTTTGCCTGTTTGATTGCCTTACGGAGGACATAGCTGTACCGTTTGTACTCGTCCATGTTCCCAGTCACCTTGCCGTGGTTAAATGCGGTGGTTTGCGCTTTCAGTTTTGCGCGAATGCTGCCATCTATCCACGGTTTCTGGTTTGGAAAGTTCTAATTGTCACAGTGGGAACAACATCCTCTATGCACTTCCTGATGAACTCAGTCACAGAGTCAGTGTATACGTCAATGCTATTCTCAGAGGCACATATTCCAGTCCGTGTGATCAAAACAATCTTGAAGCAATGAATTCAGTTTGGTCAGACCAACGTTAAACAGTCCTTACCACGTGTACTTCCTGTTTAAGTTTCTGCCTATAGGAGGGGAGGAGCAGAAATGGAGGCGTGATCTGATTTGCCGAAGGGAGGGCGGGGGAAGCCTTGTAGCCGTCCCGGAAGGGGGAGTAGCAATGGTCAAGAGTTCTCGATGAGTGAGTAGCACAAGGGATGTGTCGATAAAACTTCGGTAGCGTTTTCCTCAGATTCCCATTATTCAAATTCCCAGCTACAATAAATGCGATATGCGGTTTGTAGTTTGCACAAAATCCAGTGTAGTTCCTTGAGAGCCCTGTCAGTGTTGGCTTGCGGGGGAATATACACGGCTGGGACGATGACCGAAGACAATTCACTAGGATTTGAGTTCCTGTACGTTACCACAATCACACCATCAGTAGTTAATAATGAAACATACACCACCGCCTTTCTTCTTCCGGGAGAGTTCTTTCTTTCCTGTCCGCGCGATGGACAGAGAACCCTGCTAGCTGGATGGACGGGGACAGTATATCCGGAGAGAGCCATGATTCCATGAAACAGAGTATGTTACAGTCCCTGATGTCTCTCTGGAAGGAGATCCTCGCCCTGAGCTCGTCTACTTTATTGACCAGGGACTGAACGTTAGAGAGTAACATACTCATAAGCGGTGGATAGTATGCACGCCTCCTGAGGCTGACTAGGAACCCGTTAGAGATTAATATACTCTGGCCTGGTCAGAGAGAGCGAGAGGCTCGGCCCCCATAATGCACTGCTCTCATTATTCTCTCCCCTGCCTGTCTCGGCCGCTCCAAGGTGATTGGTCCATAAATACTCCCCAGAGTGGCTTGGCTGGACTGGGTTTATTCTGTCTGCTTGGCTGGACTGGGTTTATTCTGTCTGCTTGGCTGAACATTTGTCTGGCAACCTACAGCATAGACAATTATAGACAACACATACCACAGAACATACAAGACTTGACTTATAGACAACACATACCACAGGACATACAACACTTATAGACAACACATATCCAGGACATACAACAATTGACTTATAGACAACACATATCACAGAACATACAACACTTGACTTATAGCCAACACATATCACAGAACATACAACACTTATAGACAACTCATATCACTGGACATACAAAACATGACTTATGGACCATGCTCCATGTGTTCTGTGTAAACAAATATCTCAGTTTGCTCCATGTGTTCTGTGTAAACAAACATACCATGTGACTGGGTCAATTGAAATGGGGTTTTGGGCGGCATTGAAAGTCATACCATCAGTATTTCTATACTGAACAAAAATATAAATGCAACATGCAACAATTTCAAAGATATTACTGAGTTACAGTTCATATGAGGAAATCCGTCAATTAAAATAAATAAATTAGGCCCTAATCTATTGATTTCACATGATCAGGAATACAGATATGCATCTGTTGGTCACAGATACCTTAAAAAGGTAGGGGCGTGGATCAGAAAACCAGTCAGTATCTGGTGTGACCAACATTTGCCTCATGCAGCGCGACTGGAACACGCTGTCGTACACGTCGATCCAGAGCATCCCAAACAAGCTCAATGGGTGACATGTCTGGTGAGTATGCAGGCCATGGACGAACTGGGAAATGTTCAGCTTCCACGAATTGTGTACAGATCCTTGCGACATGGGGCCGTGCATTATCATGCTGAAACATGAGGTGATGGCAGCTGATGAATGGCACAACAATGGGCCTCAGGATCTCGTCAAGATATCTCTGTGCATTCAAATTACCATCAATAAAATGCAATTGTGTTTGTTGTCCGTAGCTTATGCCTGCCCATACCATAACCCCACCGCCACCATGGGGCACTCTGTTCACAACGTTG
>NW_025533904.1:145000-147500 GCF_020615455.1 Coregonus clupeaformis | reverse complement strand
GGTGATATGGTCACCCCAACAGCCCTAATTGAGACAGTGTAGAGGTGATATGGTCACCAGCCCTAATTGAGACAGTGTAGAGGTGATATGGTCAACAGCCCTAATTGAGACAGTGTAGAGGTGATATGGTCACCCCAACAGCCCTAATTGAGACAGAGTAGAGGTGATATGGTCACCAGCCCTAATTGAGACAGAGTAGAGGTGATATGGTCACCCCAACAGCCCTAATTGAGACAGTGTAGAGGTGATATGGTCACCCCAACAGCCCTAATTGAGACAGTGTAGAGGTGATATGGTCAACAGCCCTAATTGAGACAGTGTAGAGGTGATATGGTCACCAGCCCTAATTGAGACAGTGTAGAGGTGATATGGTCACCAGCCCTAATTGAGACAGTGTAGAGGTGATATGGTCACCAGCCCTAATTGAGACAGAGTAGAGGTGATATGGTCGCCCCAACAGCCCTAATTGAGACAGTGTAGAGGTGATATGGTCACCAGCCATAATTGAGACAGAGTAGAGGTGATATGGTCACCAGCCCTAATTGAGACAGTGTAGAGGTGATATGGTCACCAGCCCTAATTGAGACAGTGTAGAGGTGATATGGTAAACAGCCCTAATTGAGACAGTGTAGAGGTGATATGGTCACCCCAACAGCCCTAATTGAGACAGTGTAGAGGTGATATGGTCACCAGCCCTAATTGAGACAGTGTAGAGGTGATATGGTCAACAGCCCTAATTGAGACAGTGTAGAGGTGATATGGTCACCCCAACAGCCCTAATTGAGACAGTGTAGAGGTGATATGGTCACCAGCCCTAATTGAGACAGTGTAGAGGTGATATGGTCACCACAACAGCCCTAATTGAGACAGTGTAGAGGTGATATGGTCACCAGCCCTAATTGAGACAGTGTAGAGGTGATATGGTCACCCCAACAGCCCTAATTGAGACAGTGTAGAGGTGATATAGTCACCCCAACAGCCCTAATTGAGACAGTGTAGAGGTGATATGGTCACCAGCCCTAATTGAGACAGAGTAGAGGTGATATGGTCACCAGCCCTAATTGAGACAGTGTAGAGGTGATATGGTCACCAGCCCTAATTGAGACAGTGTAGAGGTGATATGGTCAACAGCCCTAATTGAGACAGAGTAGAGGTGATATGGTCAACAGCCCTAATTGAGACAGTGTAGAGGTGATATGGTCACCGCAACAGCCCTAATTGAGACAGTGTAGAGGTGATATGGTCACCAGCCCTAATTGAGACACTGTAGAGGTGATATGGTCACCGCAACAGCCCTAATTGAGACAGTGTAGAGGTGATATGGTCACCCCAACAGCCCTAATTGAGACAGTGTAGAGGTGATATGGTCACCCCAACAGCCCTAATTGAGACAGAGTAGAGGTGATATGGTCACCAGCCCTAATTGAGACAGTGTAGAGGTGATATGGTCACCAGCCCTAATTGAGACAGTGTAGAGGTGATATGGTCACCAGCCCTAATTGAGACAGTGTAGAGGTGATATGGTCACCGCAACAGCCCTAATTGAGACAGTGTAGAGGTGATATGGTCACCAGCCCTAATTGAGACAGTGTAGAGGTGATATGGTCACCGCAACAGCCCTAATTGAGACAGTGTAGAGGTGATATGGTCACCCCAACAGCCCTAATTGAGACAGTGTAGAGGTGATATGGTCACCCCAACAGCCCTAATTGAGACAGAGTAGAGGTGATATGGTCACCAGCCCTAATTGAGACAGTGTAGAGGTGATATGGTCACCAGCCCTAATTGAGACAGTGTAGAGGTGATATGGTCGCCACAACAGCCCTAATTGAGACAGTGTAGAGGTGATATGGTCACCCCAACAGCCCTAATTGAGACAGAGTAGAGGTGATATGGTCACCAGCCCTAATTGAGACAGTGTAGAGGTGATATGGTCACCCCAACAGCCCTAATTGAGACAGTGTAGAGGTGATATGGTCAACAGCCCTAATTGAGACAGTGTAGAGGTGATATGGTCAACAGCCCTAATTGAGACAGTGTAGAGGTGATATGGTCAACAGCCCTAATTGAGACAGTGTAGAGGTGATATGGTCGCCCCAACAGCCCTAATTGAGACAGTGTAGAGGTGATATGGTCGCCACAACAGCCCTAATTGAGACAGTGTAGAGGTGATATGGTCAACAGCCCTAATTGAGACAGTGTAGAGGTGATATGGTCACCAGCCCTAATTGAGACAGTGTAGAGGTGATATGGTCACCAGCCCTAATTGAGACAGTGTAGAGGTGATATGGTCACCAGCCCTAATTGAGACAGAGTAGAGGTGATATGGTCGCCCCAACAGCCCCTAATTGAGACAGTGTAGAGGTGATATGGTCACCAGCCATAATTGAGACAGAGTAGAGGTGATATGGTCACCAGCCCTAATTGAGACAGTGTAGAGGTGATATGGTCACCAGCCCTAATTGAGACAGTGTAGAGGTGATATGGTAAACAGCCCTAA
>NW_025533904.1:107500-140000 GCF_020615455.1 Coregonus clupeaformis | reverse complement strand
TTACCACTGGACTGGTTCTGCTCTGTCACCGTGTTGTGTTTTCTGTTACCACGACTTTCTGCTCTGTCACCGTGTTGTAGTTGTTCTGTTACCACTGGACTGGTTCTGCTCAGTCACCGTGTTGTAGTTGTTCTGTTACCACTGGACTGGTTCAGCTCTGTCACCGTGTTGTAGTTGTTCTGTTAGGACTGGACTGGTTCTGCTCTGTCACCGTGTTGTAGTTGTTCTGTTACCACTGGACTGGTTCTGCTCTGTCACCGTGTTGTAGTTGTTCTGTTACCACTGGACTGGTTCAGCTCTGTCACCGTGTTGTAGTCGTTCTGTTACCACTGGACTGGTTCAGCTATGACTGGACACCATGTACTGACACATGATTTCAATGGATCCTGTGTGCCTGCAGTGTGAAGGAAGCGGGCCTGTCTCTGAGTCCAGGGTCTAAGTGTAAACGCTGTCCAGTGGTTCATCCCTCTCCAGTCTGTGGTACTGATGGACACAGCTACTCAACCAAGGTAATACTCTCCCTCACTCACTCACTCACTCACTCACTCACTCACTCACTCACTCACTCACTCACTCACTCTCTCTCTCTCTCTCTCTCTCACTCACTCCCTCATTCACTCACTCACTCACTCACTCACTTACCCACTCACTCACTCACTCACTCATTTACTCACTCACTCACTCATTCATTAATTCACTCACTCACACGCACACATTTTACAATACACAGACATATAGACACACACAAACACAAGCGCACAGTTTTAAATATCTCTATCTATCTAACTAAATACCCTGTCTATCTATCTATCTATCTATCTCTAACTAAATACCCTGTCTATCTATCTATCTATCTATCTATCTCTAACTAAATACCCTGTCTATCTATCTATCTATCTATCTATCTCTAACTAAATACCCTGTCTATCTATCTATCTCTAACTAAATACCCTGTCTATCTATCTATCTCTAACTAAATACCCTGTCTATCTATCTATCTCTAACTAAATACCCTGTCTATCTATCTATCTCTAACTAAATACCCTGTCTATCTATCTATCTCTAACTAAATACCCTGTCTATCTATCTATCTCTAACTAAATACCCTGTCTATCTATCTATCTCTAACTAAATACCCTGTCTATCTATCTATCTCTAACTAAATACCCTGTCTATCTATCTATCTCTAACTAAATACCCTGTCTATCTATCTATCTCTAACTAAATACCCCGTCTATCTATCTATCTAACTAAATACCCTGTCTATCTATCTATCTAACTAAATACCCTGTCTATCTATCTATCTATCTATCTAACTAAATACCCTGTCTATCTATCTATCTAACTAAATACCCTGTCTATCTATCTATCTAACTAAATACCCTGTCTATCTATCTATCTAACTAAATACCCTGTCTATCTATCTATCTAACTAAATACCCTGTCTATCTATCTATCTCTAACTAAATACCCTGTCTATCTATCTATCTATCTAACTAAATACCCTGTCTATCTATCTATCTAACTAAATACCCTGTCTATCTATCTCTATCTATCTAACTAAATACCCTGTCTATCTATCTATCTCTAACTAAATACCCTGTCTATCTATCTATCTCTCTCTTCCTCTCAATTAAATTTCAATTTCAATTTAAGGGTCTTTAATGGCATGGGAAACATAAGTATCTCTCTCTCCCTCTCTTCCTTTCTCCTCCCTCCCTTTACCCCCCCACCCCCCTGTCTCTCTCTCTCTCTCTTCCCCCTTACCCCCCTGTCTCTCTCTCTCTTCCCCCTGTCTCTCTCTCTCTTCCCCCCTTACCCCCCTGTCTCTCTCTCTTCCCCCCTGTCTCTCTCTCTCTTCCCCCCTTACCCCCTGTCTCTCTCTCTCTCCCCCCCTTACCCCCTGTCTCTCTCTCTTCCCCCCTGTCTCTCTCTCTCCCCCCTTACCCCCTGTCTCTCTCTCTCTCCCCCCTTACCCCCTGTCTCTCTCTCTCTTCCCCCCTGTCTCTCTCTCTCTTCCCCCCTGTCTCTCTCTCTCTCCCCCCCCTTACCCCCTGTCTCTCTCTCTGTCTCTCTTTCCCACCCTCCTCTCTCCTCCCTTTACCCCCCCCTGTCTCTCTCTGTCTCTCTTTCCCACCCTCCTCTCTCCTCCCTTTACCCCCCCCACCCCTGTCTCTCTCTGTCTCTCTTTCCCACCCCTCCTCTCTCCTCCCTTTACCCCCCTGTCTCTCTCTCTCTTCCCCCCTTACCCCCCTGTCTCTCTCTCTCTCTCTTCCCCCCTTACCCCCTGTCTCTCTCTCTCTCTCTCTCTCTCTCTCTCTCCCCCCTTACCCCCCTGTCTCTCTCTCTCTCTCTCCCCCCCTTACCCCCTCTCTCTCTCTCTCTCTCTTCCCCCCTTACCCCCCCTCTCTCTCTCTCTCTCTTCCCCCCCCTTACCCCCCTCTCTCTCTCTCTCTCTCTTCCCCCCTTACCCCCTGTCTCTCTCTCTCTCTCTTTCCCACCCTCCTCTCTCCCTCCCCCCTCCAGTGTGAGTTGGAGTACAAGGCGTGTATCTCAGGGAAGCAGATATCAGTCAAGTGTTCTGGCCCGTGTCCCTGTCCTGCTGTTCTACATGAATACAGCACCGCAGAAAAGACAGGTGCACACACACACACACACACACACACACACACACACACACACACACACACACACACACACACACACACACACACACACACACACACACACACACACACACACACACACAGACACAGACACAGACACAGACACAGACACAGACACAGACACAGACACAGACACACACACACACACACACACACAGACACAGACACAGACACACACACACACACACACACACACACACACACACACACACACACACACACACACACACACTGGCCTGATGAGCCTTTCCTGAGACCTGAAGATGCTTAACACCTTGTATTCTCTGTTTCCTCCTGTGTGTGTGTGTGTGTGTGTGTGTGTGTGTGTGTGTGTGTGTGTGCGTGCGTGCGTGCGTGCGTGCGTGTGTGTATAGAGTGCAGTGTGTCAGATCTAAAGGAGGTAGTGGGTCGGTTAAGAGACTGGTTCAGAGTTCTACATGAGAACGGAAACAGCCACAACAAGAAAATCAACATACACAAACCTCAGAAAAACAGTCAGTACCTCTCCTCTCCATATTCTCTCTCTCTCTCTCTCTCTCTGTCTCTCTCTCTCTCTCTCTCTCTCTCTCTCTCTCTATTACATTTAAGGGCTTTATTGGCATGGGAAACGTATGTTAACGTTGCCAAAGCAAGTGAAATAGATAGTAAACAAAAGTGAAATAAACAATAAACATTAACAGTAAACATTACACTCAGAAGTTTCAAAAGAATAAAGACATTTCAAATGTCATATTATGTCTATATACAGTGTTGTAACAATGTGCAAATAGTTAAAGTACAAATGGGAAAATAAATCAACATAAATATGGGTTGTATTTACAATGGTGTTTGTTCTTCACTGGTTGCCCTTTTCTTGTGGCAACAGGTCACAAATCTTGCTGCTGTGATGGCACACTGGTATTTCACCCAATAGATACAGTACATTCGAAAAGTATTCAGACCCCTTTACTTTTCCCCAAAAAAACATTAGGTTACAGCCTTATTCTAAAATTGATTAAATACATTTTTCCCTCATCAATCTACACACAATACAACCTAACGAAAAATCGAAAACAGGTTTTTTGAAATTGTTGCAAAAAACAATCGGGGGAGAAGGGGCTTGGAAATGACTCAAGTAAAAGTGAAAGTCACCCGGTAAAATAATACTTGAGTAAAAGTCTAAATGTATTTTGTTTGAAATATACTTAAGTATCAAAAGTAAACGTAATTGCTAAAATATACTTAAATATCAAAAGTATACATCATTTTAAATTCCTTATATTAAGCAAACCAGACAGCACCATTTTCTTGTTTTTTTTAAATGTACGGATAGCCAGTGGCACACTCCAACACTCAGACATCATTTACAAATGAAGCATGTGTGTTTAGTGAGTCCCCCAGATCAGAGGCAGTAGGGATGACCAGGGATGTTCTCTTGATAAGTGCGTGAATTGGACCATGTTCCTGTCCTGCTCAGCATTCTAAAAGGAACATTATTTTCTTTAGGAATGTTGTGAAGTAAAATTAAAAGTTGTCAAAAAATATAAATAGTAAAGTAAAGTACAGGTACCCCAAAAAACTACTTAAGTAGTACTTTAAAGTATTTTTTACTTAGGTACTTTACACCACTGTGGCTTTGCTATGGAAGGTTTGGGAATCGCTTCCTTTTAGGTGGTTGTAGAATTTAACGGCTCTTTTCTGGATTGTGATAATTAGCGGGTATCGGCCTAATTCTGCTCTGCATGCATTATTTGGGGTTTTCTCTCTCTCGCTCTCTTTGTCTGTCTGTCTGTCTCTCTGTCTGTCGCTCTCTCTCTCTCCCACTCTCTCCTCCTCTCTCTCTCTCTCTCCCACTCTCTCTCTCTCTCTCTCTCTCTCTCTCTCTCTCTCTCTCTCTCTCTCTCTCTCTCTCTCTCTCTCTCTCTCTCTCTCTCTCTCTCTCTCTCTCTCTCTCTCTCTCTCTCTCTCTCTCTCTCTCTCTCTCTCTCTCTCTCTCTCTCTCTCTCTCTCTGTCTCTCTCTCTCTCTCTGTCTCTCTCTCTCTCTCTCTCTCCTCTCTCTCTCTCTCTCTCTCTCTCTCTCTCTCTCTCTCTCTCTCTCTCCTCTCTCTCTCTCTCTCTCTCTCTCTCTCTCTCTCTCTCTCTCTCTCTCTCTCTCTCTCTCTCTCTCTCTCTCTCTCTCTCTCTCTCTCTCTCTCTCTCTCTCTCTCTCTCTCTCTCTCTCTCTCTCTCTCTCTCTCTCTCTCTCTCACTCTGTTTCCCCCTCTCTCTCCCTCTCTCTCTCTCTCTCTCTCTCTCTCTCTCTGTCTGTCTGTCTGTCTCCTTCTCTCTCTCTCTCTCTCTCTCTCTCTCAAATTCAAATTGCCATGAAATACAATTAGTAGATATTGCAAAAGCAGTGTAGTGGTACAGCATTTCAGTAAATCCAGTACATTGAGGATAATGAAATCCAGTTAATTTCAGTAGTAATAATAATAATACATCCAGGTCCAGCAGTAATGCTGTAATAACTCTCTCTCTGTCTCTCCAGAACACACCATCTAACTGCTGTCTGTATTATCACAGTCCAACGCATTCAAAACACATCTAGAACTGAACTAGTCACAACCCTTTTAGAAAACCCTTTTATAATCGTATGACTCACCTCTGACCTCTGTCCTTTGACCTCTCGTCTCCAGAGTTCAGCTCAGGGGCGGGGCCTATCTGTAAGGATCCTCTTGGTTGGATGTTCTCCCGCCTCGACACAAACGTTGACCTCCAGCTGGACCGATCAGAGCTCAGCAGGCTGGGGCTGGACAGGAAGGAAGGCTGCTCCGACGCGCTCTTCACTTCCTGTGACACACACGCCGACACGCTCCTCCTCTCCAGCGCAGAGTGGTGCACCTGCTTCCAGAGATACACAGGTGAGGAGGTACGCACACACACACAGGACTAAACGTATACTTCTGCCTGGAGTCCTATCCCAGTTAATCGTCTTCAGGTGTGCCAGGTCTCATTAGATCTGAATGATGCAGCTGGAGTGACTGGGCTGGCAAGGGGGTTGTGGCTGTTGGAGATCTTCAGTGTGGTACCCGACTGCAGTGATGGTGTATCAAACTAAGATGAACGACTCAAGCCGTTTACCATTGTATTTATTTTTTCTAAGGCCCTCGGTCTGTTTTTCCCAAAGTGGTCGGTCTGTGTAAGTGGGCGTTCCCTCTTTCAGGTGTTCCTGCTTCCCATGAGCTGTGTTTGTTGTTGTCCAATCAGGCACCCCCTCCGCAGGGCGGGGCAACAAGCGGACTAGAGCGAGCCCGCTCCGATCAGAACTAGTCATTCGGTCGGCTGTCTCGGCTTCCTCTTCTGTCTCTTCTGTTTTTCAGTGTTGTGGCTGGCTGGGCATGTCGGGGTTGTAGTCCTTCAGTGTGGTACCTGGCTTGCTGGCTGGGGGGTTGTAGTCCTTCAGTGTGGTACCTGGCTTGCTGGCTGGGGGGTTGTAGTCCTTCAGTGTGCTGGCTGGCTGGCTGGGGGTTGTAGTCCTTCAGTGTGGTACCTGGCTTGCTGGCTGGGGGGTTGTAGTCCTTCAGTGTGCTGGCTGGCTGGGCATGTCGGGGTTGTAGTCCTTCAGTGTGGTACCTGGCTGGCTGGCTGGGGGTTGTAGTCCTTCAGTGTGCTGGCTGGCTGGCTGAGGGTTGTAGTCCTTCAGTGTGGTACCTGGCTTGCTGGCTGGGGGGTTGTAGTCCTTCAGTGTGCAGGCTGGCTGGGCATGTCGGGGTTGTAGTCCTTCAGTGTGGTACCTGGCTGGCTGGCTGGGGGGTTGTAGTCCTTCAGTGTGCTGGCTGGCTGGGCATGTCGGGGTTGTAGTCCTTCAGTGTGGTACCTGGCTTGCTGGCTGGGGGGTTGTAGTCCTTCAGTGTGCTGGCTGGCTGGGCATGTCGGGGTTGTAGTCCTTCAGTGTGGTACCTGGCTGGCTGGCTGGGGGGTTGTAGTCCTTCAGTGTGCTGGCTGGCTGGGCATGTCGGGGTTGTAGTCCTTCAGTGTGGTACCTGGCTGGCTGGCTGGGGGGTTGTAGTCCTTCAGTGTGCTGGCTGGCTGGCTGGGGGTTGTAGTCCTTCAGTGTGGTACCTGGCTGGCTGGCTGGGGGGTTGTAGTCCTTCAGTGTGCTGGCTGGCTGGCTGGGGGTTGTAGTCCTTCAGTGTGGTACCTGGCTGGCTGGGGGGTGTAGTCTTTTACACTAAAGTCCTGGCTCTAAATCCACTAGCCTGAAATGCAGAACCTGTTTTGTGCTGACATTCCACTGCTTGGACCCTGTGTCATTGCCAGAACCTGTTTTGTGCTGACATTCCACTGCTTGGACCCTGTGTCATTGCCAGAACCTGTTTTGTGCTGACATTCCACTGCTTGGACCCTGTGTCATTGCCAGAACCTGTTTTGTGCTGACATTCCACTGCTTGGACCCTGTGTCATTGCCAGAACCTGTTTTGTGCTGACATTCCACTGCTTGGACCCTGTGTCATTGCCAGAACCTGTTTTGTGCTGACATTCCACTGCTTGGACCCTGTGTCATTGCCAGAACCTGTTTTGTGCTGACATTCCACTGCTTGGACCCTGTGTCATTGCCAGAACCTGTTTTGTGCTGACATTCCACTGCTTGTACCCTGTGTCATTGCCAGAACCTGTTTTGTGCTGACATTCCACTGCTTGTACCCTGTGTCATTGCCAGAACCTGTTTTGTGCTGACATTCCACTGCTTGGACCCTGTGTCATTGCCAGAACCTGTTTTGTGCTGACATTCCACTGCTTGGACCCTGTGTCATTGCCAGAACCTGTTTTGTGCTGACATTCCACTGCTTGTACCCTGTGTCATTGCCAGAACCTGTTTTGTGCTGACATTCCACTGCTTGTACCCTGTGTCATTGCCAGAACCTGTTTTGTGCTGACATTCCACTGCTTGGACCCTGTGTCATTGCCAGAACCTGTTTTGTGCTGACATTCCACTGCTTGGACCCTGTGTCATTGCCAGAACCTGTTTTGTGCTGACATTCCACTGCTTGGACCCTGTGTCATTGCCAGAACCTGTTTTGTGCTGACATTCCACTGCTTGGACCCTGTGTCATTGCCAGAACCTGTTTTGTGCTGACATTCCACTGCTTGGACCCTGTGTCATTGCCAGAACCTGTTTTGTGCTGACATTCCACTGCTTGGACCCTGTGTCATTGCCAGAACCTGTTTTGTGCTGACATTCCACTGCTTGGACCCTGAGTCATTGCCAGAACCTGTTTTGTGCTGACATTCCACTGCTTGGACCCTGTGTCATTGCCAGAACCTGTTTTGTGCTGACATTCCACTGCTTGGACCCTGTGTCATTGCCAGAACCTGTTTTGTGCTGACATTCCACTGCTTGTACCCTGTGTCATTGCCAGAACCTGTTTTGTGCTGACATTCCACTGCTTGTACCCTGTGTCATTGCCAGAACCTGTTTTGTGCTGACATTCCACTGCTTGGACCCTGTGTCATTGCCAGAACCTGTTTTGTGCTGACATTCCACTGCTTGGACCCTGTGTCATTGCCAGAACCTGTTTTGTGCTGACATTCCACTGCTTGTACCCTGTGTCATTGCCAGAACCTGTTTTGTGCTGACATTCCACTGCTTGTACCCTGTGTCATTGCCAAACATGACAGACTGGATTTCTCCAGGCCACAAATCCACAGCAACAATGTGATTTATAAATCTTGAACTTGACAGTAAACTAACAGATTTAGCATGATTTATAAATGAAACATGCTTATTTCTGACCAACACAACTTTATTCGTGGGTACGTACAGACATTATCTAAACTTGACTCATATTTTAAGAAATGATCGTACGGAGAAATGTAAAAAAGTATAAAAAATAAGAACATTTGATTAACAGTGTTTCTGGTCATTAATCATTTGTGTGATCATAGTCCAGGGATGTATTCACTAGGAACCAAACAGACGCAAGTGGGACGAAACGGGGAGGGACTTAGCTGATCTTGTCCAATAAGAAACACTTGTTTTTGTTTTCTGTTGCAGACCGTTGTGCTACGGTGTACACTAATGAATACTCCCCTAATTGTGTTGCATCTCTCCTCTCCAGACTCCCCCTGTTGGTCTGAACTGACCAGTATTAACAAGAAACAGGCTGGGGAGAAGCTACTGGGTGAGTCCCCAGCACACACACACTAACCTCTCTCTATGACCCCTTACCTCTATAACCGTTGACCTCTAACCCCTGACCTCTAACCGCTAGGTCAGTACCTGCCGGTGTGTGATGCAGAGGGCTACTACCGGTCCCACCAGTGCCACGGCAGCAGCGGACAGTGTTGGTGTGTCGATCGCTATGGCAACGAGGTCGCAGGGTCACGGACCCACGGAGCGGCAGAATGCGGTAGGTCCACGCTAAGCATTCTGGGGGAAATCATTTCCGACTGACTCATTGGTTTGATGCCGGTAAAAAGTTTACAGTAACTTCATTGATTGATTGATTGATTGATTGATTGATTGATTGACCAATCGACCAAGCCCTCACCTGATTTCTGGTATTTTGGTATTTTATTAGGATCCTCATTAGCTGTTGCAAAAGCAGCAGCTTCTCTTCCTGGGGCCACACAAAACATGAAACATGACATAATACAGAACATGAATAGACAAGAACAGCTCAAGGACAGAACTACATACATTTAAAAAAGGCACACGTGGTTAACTGTAGTTCCTTCCTGATTCCTGGTTCCTGTGTTCTGTAGGGGTGGTGTTTAACAGGAGTTCCTTCCTGTGTTCTGTAGGGGGGGTGTTTAACAGTAGTTCCTTCCTGTGTTCTGTAGGGGTGGTGTTTAACAGGAGTTCCTTCCTGGTTCCTGTGTTCTGTAGGGGGGGTGTTTAACAGTAGTTCCTTCCTGTGTTCTGTAGGGGCGGTGTTTAACAGTAGTTCCTTCCTGTGTTCTGTAGGGGCGGTGTTTAACAGTAGTTCCTTCCTGGTTCCTGTGTTCTGTAGGGGGGGTGTTTAACAGTAGTTCCTTCCTGTGTTCTGTAGGGGTGGTGTTTAACAGGAGTTCCTTCCTGTGTTCTGTAGGGGCGGTGTTTAACAGTAGTTCCTTCCTGTGTTCTGTAGGGGTGGTGTTTAACAGTAGTTCCTTCCTGTGTTCTGTAGGGGGGGTGTTTAACAGTAGTTCCTTCCTGTGTTCTGTAGGGGGGGTGTTTAACAGTAGTTCCTTCCTGTGTTCTGTAGGGGGGTGTTTAACAGTAGTTCCTTCCTGATTCCTGGTTCCTGTGTTCTGTAGGGGTGGTGTTTAACAGTAGTTCCTTCCTGGTTCCTGTGTTCTGTAGGGGGGGTGTTTAACAGTAGTTCCTTCCTGTGTTCTGTAGGGGTGGTGTTTAACAGGAGTTCCTTCCTGGTTCCTGTGTTCTGTAGGGGGGGTGTTTAACAGTAGTTCCTTCCTGTGTTCTGTAGGGGTGGTGTTTAACAGGAGTTCCTTCCTGTGTTCTGTAGGGGCGGTGTTTAACAGTAGTTCCTTCCTGTGTTCTGTAGGGGTGGTGTTTAACAGTAGTTCCTTCCTGTGTTCTGTAGGGGGGGTGTTTAACAGTAGTTCCTTCCTGTGTTCTGTAGGGGTGGTGTTTAACAGTAGTTCCTTCCTGTGTTCTGTAGGGGCGGTGTTTAACAGTAGTTCCTTCCTGTGTTCTGTAGGGGTGGTGTTTAACAGGAGTTCCTTCCTGTGTTCTGTAGGGGTGGTGTTTAACAGTAGTTCCTTCCTGTGTTCTGTAGGGGTGGTGTTTAACAGTAGTTCCTTCCTGGTTCCTGTGTTCTGTAGGGGTGGTGTTTAACAGTAGTTCCTTCCTGGTTCCTGTGTTCTGTAGGGGCGGTGTTTAACAGTAGTTCCTTCCTGTGTTCTGTAGGGGTGGTGTTTAACAGTAGTTCCTTCCTGTGTTCTGTAGGGGGGGTGTTTAACAGGAGTTCCTTCCTGTGTTCTGTAGGGGGGGTGTTTAACAGTAGTTCCTTCCTGGTTCCTGTGTTCTGTAGGGGTGGTGTTTAACAGTAGTTCCTTCCTGTGTTCTGTAGGGGTGGTGTTTAACAGTAGTTCCTTCCTGGTTCCTGTGTTCTGTAGGGGTGGTGTTTAACAGTAGTTCCTTCCTGTGTTCTGTAGGGGGGGTGTTTAACAGGAGTTCCTTCCTGGTTCCTGTGTTCTGTAGGGGTGGTGTTTAACAGTAGTTCCTTCCTGTGTTCTGTAGGGGGGGTGTTTAACAGGAGTTCCTTCCTGGTTCCTGTGTTCTGTAGGGGGGGTGTTTAACAGGAGTTCCTTCCTGTGTTCTGTAGGGGGGGTGTTTAACAGTAGTTCCTTCCTGTGTTCTGTAGGGGTGGTGTTTAACAGTAGTTCCTTCCTGTGTTCTGTAGGGGCGGTGTTTAACAGTAGTTCCTTCCTGTGTTCTGTAGGGGTGGTGTTTAACAGTAGTTCCTTCCTGTGTTCTGTAGGGGTGGTGTTTAACAGTAGTTCCTTCCTGTGTTCTGTAGGGGTGGTGTTTAACAGTAGTTCCTTCCTGTGTTCTGTAGGGGGGGTGTTTAACAGTAGTTCCTTCCTGTGTTCTGTAGGGGGGTGTTTAACAGTAGTTCCTTCCTGTGTTCTGTAGGGGTGGTGTTTAACAGTAGTTCCTTCCTGTGTTCTGTAGGGGTGGTGTTTAACAGTAGTTCCTTCCTGTGTTCTGTAGGGGGGTGTTTAACAGTAGTTCCTTCCCTGTGTTCTGTAGGGGTGGTGTTTAACAGTAGTTCCTTCCTGTGTTCTGTAGGGGGGTGTTTAACAGTAGTTCCTTCCTGTGTTCTGTAGGGGGGTGTTTAACAGTAGTTCCTTCCTGTGTTCTGTAGGGGTGGTGTTTAACAGTAGTTCCTTCCTGTGTTCTGTAGGGGTGGTGTTTAACAGTAGTTCCTTCCTGTGTTCTGTAGGGGGGGTGTTTAACAGTAGTTCCTTCCTGTGTTCTGTAGGGGCGGTGTTTAACAGTAGTTCCTTCCTGTGTTCTGTAGGGGGGTGTTTAACAGTAGTTCCTTCCTGTGTTCTGTAGGGGGTGTTTAACAGTAGTTCCTTCCTGTGTTCTGTAGGGGCGGTGTTTAACAGTAGTTCCTTCCTGTGTTCTGTAGGGGGGTGTTTAACAGTAGTTCCTTCCTGTGTTCTGTAGGGGGGTGTTTAACAGTAGTTCCTTCCTGTGTTCTGTAGGGGGGGTGTTTAACAGTAGTTCCTTCCTGGTTCCTGTGTTCTGTAGGGGGGGTGTTTAACAGTAGTTCCTTCCTGTGTTCTGTAGGGGGGTGTTTAACAGTAGTTCCTTCCTGTGTTCTGTAGGGGTGGTGTTTAACAGTAGTTCCTTCCTGTGTTCTGTAGGGGTGGTGTTTAACAGTAGTTCCTTCCTGGTTCCTGTGTTCTGTAGGGGGGTGTTTAACAGTAGTTCCTTCCTGTGTTCTGTAGGGGGTGTTTAACAGTAGTTCCTTCCTGTGTTCTGTAGGGGTGGTGTTTAACAGTAGTTCCTTCCTGGTTCCTGTGTTCTGTAGGGGGGGTGTTTAACAGTAGTTCCTTCCTGGTTCCTGTGTTCTGTAGGGGGGGTGTTTAACAGTAGTTCCTTCCTGTGTTCTGTAGGGGGGGTGTTTAACAGTAGTTCCTTCCTGTGTTCTGTAGGGGTGGTGTTTAACAGTAGTTCCTTCCTGTGTTCTGTAGGGGTGGTGTTTAACAGTAGTTCCTTCCTGGTTCCTGTGTTCTGTAGGGGGGGTGTTTAACAGTAGTTCCTTCCTGGTTCCTGTGTTCTGTAGGGGGGTGTTTAACAGTAGTTCCTTCCTGTGTTCTGTAGGGGGGTGTTTAACAGTAGTTCCTTCCTGTGTTCTGTAGGGGTGGTGTTTAACAGTAGTTCCTTCCTGTGTTCTGTAGGGGTGGTGTTTAACAGTAGTTCCTTCCTGGTTCCTGTGTTCTGTAGGGGGGGTGTTTAACAGTAGTTCCTTCCTGTGTTCTGTAGGGGGGGGTGTTTAACAGTAGTTCCTTCCTGTGTTCTGTAGGGGTGGTGTTTAACAGTAGTTCCTTCCTGGTTCCTGTGTTCTGTAGGGGGGTGTTTAACAGTAGTTCCTTCCTGGTTCCTGTGTTCTGTAGGGGGGTGTTTAACAGTAGTTCCTTCCTGGTTCCTGTGTTCTGTAGGGGGGTGTTTAACAGTAGTTCCTTCCTGGTTCCTGTGTTCTGTAGGGGGGGTGTTTAACAGTAGTTCCTTCCTGGTTCCTGTGTTCTGTAGGGGGGGTGTTTAACAGTAGTTCCTTCCTGGTTCCTGTGTTCTGTAGGGGTGGTGTTTAACAGTAGTTCCTTCCTGGTTCCTGTGTTCTGTAGGGGGGTGTTTAACAGTAGTTCCTTCCTGGTTCCTGTGTTCTGTAGGGGGTGTTTAACAGTAGTTCCTTCCTGGTTCCTGTGTTCTGTAGGGGGGGTGTTTAACAGTAGTTCCTTCCTGTGTTCTGTAGGGGTGGTGTTTAACAGTAGTTCCTTCCTGTGTTCTGTAGGGGGGGGTGTTTAACAGTAGTTCCTTCCTGTGTTCTGTAGGGGTGGTGTTTAACAGTAGTTCCTTCCTGGTTCCTGTGTTCTGTAGGGGTGGTGTTTAACAGGAGTTCTTTCCTGTGTTCTGTAGGGGTGGTGTTTAACAGGAGTTCCTTCCTGTGTTCTGTAGGGGCGGTGTTGGAATCATCTGGAGATCAGGGCAGCGGAGACTCTCTCTTCTCCGACGACGACTATGACAATGATGAAGATGATGCCTTCGTCCTGAGCGACCAGTCCCAGATCGATGATGATGAGGATGACTATGACGGAGAGGAAAGATATCTGTCATAACTCCGTCACTCTGCACATCGCTAGGGGACTACAGCAGCAATAATAGTTGCTAGGCGACCTCTACACCACTAACAGACTAAAAACATTTCTCTCTCTCTGGGTGCGTCCCAAATGGCATCCTGTTCCCTGTGTAGTGCACCAGGTCCCATAGGGTTCTGGTCAAAGGTAGTTCACTACATAGTGGATAGGGTGCCATTTGGAATGCACCCTCTGTGTTTTTTTGTCTGTTCCTAACTTTTAAAGGTGGACTCTGCAATATGACACCATCGTACAAAGTGGGGTGACTTCCTGCTAACGGACGTCATCAACAACAACAGAAACAACAACAACAACAACAACAACAACAACAGAATTCTGATCTATTGGTTTCTGCCCTTTGTGGCGTGTCCACATCAGGAAAAACCAAGCATAACAGTCTGGGCAGATTATAATTCTGTGTCTGGTGTTGTCTGTAAGCAGTGACCTTGCTGTGTATGATGATGTCATAATGATTAGCCCACCTTTTAATAGCTGGTAAATGTTTGTTTATGATTTCCCTTTCTGTGCCGTCTAACGTTTGAATGGCCTACGTGGCTGGAACTCTGGGGAGTCGTCCAATCAGCGAGAACTTCAGAGATTATAGACTAGTTTATCGACAGTCAATTGCGAGCTGTGTATTCGTATTTCCAGAAGCACAGTGCTTCCTCTCCTCTCTTCTCTCCTCTCTCCCCTCTTCCTCTCTCCTCTCCTCTCCTCCTTCCTATCTCCTTCCTCTCTCCTCTCCTCTCTTCCTCTCTCCTTCCTCTCCTCTCTTCCTCTCTTCCTCTCTCCTTCCTCTCCTCTCCTCTCCTCTCTCCTCTCCTCTCCTCCCTCCTATCTCCTTCCTCTCCTCTCTCCTCTCCTCTCCTCTCCTCTCCTCTCCTCTCCTCTCCTCTCCTCTCCCTCTCCTCTCCTCTCCTCTCCTCTCCTCTCCTCTCCTCTCCTCTCCTCTCCTCTCCCTCTCTCCTCTCCCTCTCTCCTCTCCTCTCCTCTCCTCTCCTCTCCTCTCCTCTCCTCTCCTCTCCTCTCCTCTCCTCTCCTCTCTTCCTCTCTCCTTCCTCTCCTCTCCTCTCTTCCTCTCTTCCTCTCTCCTTCCTCTCTCCTCTCCTCTCCTCTCTCCTCTCCTCTCCTCCCTCCTATCTCCTTCCTCTCCTCTCTCCTCTCCTCTCCCTCTCCTCTCCTCTCCTCTCCTCTCCTCTCCTCTCCTCTCCTCTCCTCTCCTCTCCTCTCCTCTCCTCTCCCTCTCTCCTCTCTCCTCTCTCCTCTCCTCTCTTCCTCTCTTCTCTCCTCCTATCTCCTTCCCTCTCCTCTCTCCTCTCCTCTCCTCTCCTCTCCTCTCCTCTCCTCTCCTCTCCTCTCCTCTCCTCTCCTCTCCTCTCCTCTCCTCTCCTCTCCTCTCCTCTCCTCTCCTCTCCTCTCCTCTCCCTCTCTCCTCTCTCCTCTCTCCTCTCCTCTCCTCTCTTCCTCTCTTCCTCTCTCCTCTCCTCCTATCTCCTTCCCTCTCCTCTCTTTCCTCTATCGTTACCTGTGTTCCAGTGATGATAAAGAAGTTGTTACTGTATTCTAATTTCCTCTGATCCTTGTTTTCCAACAGAAACAGAAACTGATGAGACATTAAGTAGAGATTAAAAATGCATCCCAAATGGCACCCTAGTCACTATGTAGTGCACTACTTTGACCAGGGGCCCATACGGTCTAACTTCACTATGTAGTGCACTACTTTGACCAGGGGACCATACGGTCTAAATAGCACCCTGTTCCCTATGTAGTGCACTACTTTGACCAAATTACTGTTGAGAAATAAATAACAGTGTGGGACAAAATATGAAGTCCAAACTATTTTCTATATATCGCATTGCTTCTAATAATGCACAACATCTGAATCCCAAATGGCACCCTGTTCGTAGTGCACTGAGCCCATAGGAACATGGTCCAAATGGCACCCTGTTCCCTATGTAGTGCACTGAGCCCATAGGAACATGGTCCAAATGGCACCCTGTTCCCTATGTAGTGCACTGAGCCCATAGGAACATGGTCCAAATGGCACCCTGTTCCCTATGTAGTGCACTGAGCTCATAGGAACATGGTCCAAATGGCACCCTGTTCCCTATGTAGTGCACTGAGCCCATAGGAACATGGTCCAAATGGCACCCTGTTCCCTATGTAGTGCACTGAGCCCATAGGAACATGGTCCAAATGGCACCCTGTTCCCTATGTAGTGCACTGAGCCCATAGGAACATGGTCCAAATGGCACCCTGTTCCCTATGTAGTGCACTGAGCCCATAGGAACATGGTCCAAATGGCACCCTGTTCGTAGTGCACTGAGCCCATAGGAACATGGTCCAAATGCCACCCTGTTCCCTATGTAGTGCACTGAGCCCATAGGAACATGGTCCAAATGGCACCCTGTTCCCTATGTAGTGCACTGAGCCCATAGGAACATGGTCCAAATGGCACCCTGTTCCCTATGTAGTGCACTGAGCCCATAGGAACATGGTCCAAATGGCACCCTGTTCCCTATGTAGTGCACTGAGCCCATAGGAACATGGTCCAAATGGCACCCTGTTCCCTATGTAGTGCACTGAGCCCATAGGAACATGGTCCAAATGGCACCCTGTTCCCTATGTAGTGCACTGAGCCCATAGGAACATGGTCCAAATGGCACCCTGTTCCCTATGTAGTACACTGAGCCCATAGGAACATGGTCCAAATAGCACCCTGTTCCCTATGTAGTGCACTGAGCCCATAGGAACATGGTCCAAATGGCACCCTGTTCCCTATGTAGTGCACTGAGCCCATAGGAACATGGTCCAAATAGCACCCTGTTCCCTATGTAGTGCACTGAGCCCATAGGAACATGGTCCAAATAGCACCCTATTCCCTATGTAGTGCACTGAGCCCATATGAACATGGTCCAAATAGCACCTATGGGTCGTTCTGGCTCAGACAAGGCTACTAGGGATAACCCTATGGGTCGTTCTGGCTCAGACAAGGCTACTAGGGATAACCCTATGGGTCGTTCTGGCTCAGACAAGGCTACTAGGGATAACCCTATGGGTCGTTCTGGCTCAGACAAGGCTACTAGGGATAACCCTATGGGTCCTTCTGGCTCAGACAAGGCTACTAGGGATAACCCTATGGGTCGTTCTGGCTCAGACAAGGCTACTAGGGATAACCCTATGGGTCGTTCTGGCTCAGACAAGGCTACTAGGGATAACCCTATGGGTCGTTCTGGCTCAGACAAGGCTACTAGGGATAACCCTATGGGTCGTTCTGGCTCAGACAAGGCTACTAGGGATAACCCTATGGGTCGTTCTGGCTCCGACAAGGCTACTAGGGATAACCCTATGGGTCGTTCTGGCTCAGACAAGGCTACTAGCGATAACCCTATGGGTCGTTCTGGCTCAGACAAGGCTACTAGGGATAACCCTATGGGTCGTTCTGGCTCAGACAAGGCTACTAGGGATAACCCTATGGGTCGTTCTGGCTCAGACAAGGCTACTAGGGATAACCCTATGGGTCGTTCTGGCTCCGACAAGGCTACTAGGGATAACCCTATGGGTCGTTCTGGCTCAGACAAGGCTACTAGGGATAACCCTATGGGTCGTTCTGGCTCAGACAAGGCTACTAGGGATAACCCTATGGGTCGTTCTGGCTCAGACAAGGCTACTAGGGATAAACCTATGGGTCGTTCTGGCTCAGACAAGGCTACATTGGGACACACACCACATATATGGTTTTAGGAAAATGATACAAATGTATTTTTTACAGTGTATATGATTTACTGGAATAAAAAACTATATTGACCAAAAACTTGTCTGTCTATCTGTCCGTCTGTCTGCCTGTCTGTTTGTCTGCCTGTCTGTTTGTCTGCCTGTCTGTGTGTCTGTCTGCCTGTCTGTCTGATTTATTATTAAACAGGTTAGAACTGTACTATATAGGTTAGTACTGTACTAGTAACTAGTAATAATAATTAATATAATTGGTTATTTAGCAGACGCTCTTATCCAGAGCGACTTACAGGAGCAATTAGGGTTAAGTGCCTTGCTCAAGGGCACATCGACAGATTTTTCACCTAGTCGCCTTGGGGATTAGAACCAGCGACCTTTCGGTTACTGGCACAACGCTCTTAACCACTAAGCTACCTGCCGCCCTATATAGGTTAGTACTGTACTAGTAACTAGTAACATAGGTACTATATTATATAGGTTAGTACTGTACTAGTAACTAGTAACATAGGTACTGTACTATATAGGTTAGTACTGTACTAGTAACTAGTAACATAGGTACTGTACTATATAGGTTAGTACTGTACTAGTAACTAGTAACATAGGTACTGTACTATATAGGTTAGTACTGTACTAGTAACTAGTAACATAGGTACTGTATTATATAGGTTAGTACTGTACTAGTAACTAGTAACTTAGGTACTGTACTATATAGGTTAGTACTTTACTAGTAACTAGTAACATAGGTACTGTACTATATAGGTTAGTACTGTACTAGTAACTAGTAACATAGGTACTGTACTATATAGGTTAGTACTGTACTAGTAACTAGTAACATAGGTACTATACTATATAGGTTAGTACTGTACTATATAGGTTAGTACTGTACTATATAGGTTAGTACTGTACTAGTAACTAGTAACATAGGTACTGTTCTATATAGGTTAGTACTGTACTAGTAACTAGTAACATAGGTACTGTACTATATAGGTTAGTACTGTACTAGTAACTAGTAACATAGGTACTGTACTATATAGGTTAGTACTGTACTAGTAACTAGTAACATAGGTACTATACTATATAGGTTAGTACTGTACTAGTAACTAGTAACATAGGTACTATACTATATAGGTTAGTACTGTACTAGTAACTAGTAACATAGGTACTGTACTATATAGGTTAGTACTGTACTAGTAACTAGTAACATAGGTACTATACTATATAGGTTAGTACTGTACTAGTAACTAGTAACATAGGTACTGTACTATATAGGTTAGTACTGTACTAGTAACTAGTAACATAGGTACTGTATTATATAGGTTAGTACTGTACTAGTAACTAGTAACTTAGGTACTGTACTATATAGGTTAGTACTGTACTAGTAACTAGTAACATAGGTACTGTACTATATAGGTTAGTACTGTACTAGTAACTAGTAACATAGGTACTGTACTATATAGGTTAGTACTAGTAACTAGTAACATAGGTACTATACTATAAAGGTTAGTACTGTACTATATAGGTTAGTACTGTACTATATAGGTTAGTACTGTACTAGTAACTAGTAACATAGGTACTGTTCTATATAGGTTAGTACTGTACTAGTAACTAGTAACATAGGTACTGTACTATATAGGTTAGAACTGTACTAGTAACTAGTAACATAGGTACTGTACTATATAGGTTAGTACTGTACTAGTAACTAGTAACATAGGTACTATACTATATAGGTTAGTACTGTACTAGTAACTAGTAACATAGGTACTATACTATATAGGTTAGTACTGTACTAGTAACTAGTAACATAGGTACTGTACTATATAGGTTAGTACTGTACTAGTAACTAGTAACATAGGTACTATACTATATAGGTTAGTACTGTACTAGTAACTAGTAACATAGGTACTGTACTAGTAACTAGTAACATAGGTACTGTACTATATAGGTTAGTACTGTACTAGTAACTAGTAACATAGGTACTGTACTATATAGGTTAGTACTGTACAAGTATCTAGTAACATAGGTACTATACTATATAGGTTAGTACTGTACTAGTAACTAGTAACATAGGTACTCTACTATATAGGTTAGTACTGTACTAGTAACTAGTAACATAGGTACTATACTATATAGGTTAGTACTGTACTAGTAACTAGTAACATAGGTACTGTACTAGTAACTAGTAACATAGGTACTGTACTAGTAACTAGTAACATAGGTACTGTACTATATAGGTTAGTACTGTACTAGTAACTAGTAACATAGGTACTATACTATATAGGTTAGTACTGTACTAGTAACTAGTAACATAGGTACTGTACTAGTAACTAGTAACATAGGTACTGTACTATATAGGTTAGTACTGTACTAGTAACTAGTAACATAGGTACTGTACTATATAGGTTAGTACTGTACTAGTATCTAGTAACATAGGTACTATACTATATAGGTTAGTACTGTACTAGTAACTAGTAACATAGGTACTGTACTATATAGGTTAGTACTGTACTAGTAACTAGTAACATAGGTACTATACTATATAGGTTAGTACTGTACTAGTAACTAGTAACATAGGTACTATACTATATAGGTTAGTACTGTACTAGTAACTAGTAACATAGGTACTGTACTATATAGGTTAGTACTGTACTAGTAACTAGTAACATAGGTACTATACTATTTAGGTTAGTACTGTACTAGTAACTAGTAACATAGGTACTGTACTAGTAACTAGTAACATAGGTACTGTACTATATAGGTTAGTACTGTACTAGTAACTAGTAACATAGGTACTGTACTATATAGGTTAGTACTGTACAAGTATCTAGTAACATAGGTACTATACTATATAGGTTAGTACTGTACTAGTAACTAGTAACATAGGTACTCTACTATATAGGTTAGTACTGTACTAGTAACTAGTAACATAGGTACTATACTATATAGGTTAGTACTGTACTAGTAACTAGTAACATAGGTACTGTACTAGTAACTAGTAACATAGGTACTGTACTAGTAACTAGTAACATAGGTACTGTACTATATAGGTTAGTACTGTACTAGTAACTAGTAACATAGGTACTATACTATATAGGTTAGTACTGTACTAGTAACTAGTAACATAGGTACTGTACTAGTAACTAGTAACATAGGTACTGTACTATATAGGTTAGTACTGTACTAGTATCTAGTAACATAGGTACTATACTATATAGGTTAGTACTGTACTAGTAACTAGTAACATAGGTACTCTACTATATAGGTTAGTACTGTACTAGTAACTAGTAACATAGGTACTATACTATATAGGTTAGTACTGTACTAGTAACTAGTAACATAGGTACTGTACTATATAGGGTAGTACTGTACTAGTAACTAGTAACATAGGTACTATACTATATAGGTTAGTACTGTACTAGTAACTACATTTACATTTACATTTTAGTCATTTAGCAGACGCTCTTATCCAGAGCGACATAGAGGAGCAATTAGGGTTAAGTGCCTTGCTCAAGGGCACATTTACGTCATTTAGCAGACGCTCTTATCAAGAGCGACTCACAAATTGGTGCATTCACCCTATAGCCAGTGGGATAACCACTTTACAATTTTTTTTGGGGGGGGTAGAAGGATTACTTTATCCTATCCCAGGTATTCCTTAAAGAGGTGGGGTTTCAAATGTCTCCGGAAGGTGGTGAGTGACTCCGCTGTCCTGGCGTCGTGAGGGAGCTTGTTCCACCATTGGGGTGCCAGAGCAGCGAACAGTTTTGACTGGGCTGAGCGGGAACTATGCTTCCGCAGAGGAAGGGAGCCAGCAGGCCAGAGGTGGATGAACGCAATGCCCTCGTTTGGGTGTAGGGACTGATCAGAGCCCGAAGGTACAGAGGTGCCGTTCCCCTCACTGCTCCATAGGCATGCACCATGGTCTTGTAACGGATGCGAGCTTCAACTGGAAGCCAGTGGAGTGTGCGGAGGAGGGGGGTGACGTGAGAGAACTTGGGAAGGTTGAACACCAGACGGGCTGCGGCATTCTGGATGAGTTGTAGGGGTTTAATGGCACAGGCAGGGAGGCCAGCCAACAGCGAGTTGCAGTAGTCCAGACGGGAGATGACAAGTGCCTGGATTAGGACCTGTGCCGCTTCCTGTGTAAGGCAGGGTCGTACTCTCCGAATGTTGTAGAGCATGAACCTGCAGGAGCGGGTCACCGCCTTGATGTTAGCGGAGAACGACAGGGTGTTGTCCAGGGTCACGCCAAGGCTCTTCGCACTCTGGGAGGAGGACAAAACGGAGTTGTCAACCGTGATGGCGAGATCATGGAACGGGCAGTCCTTCCCCGGGAGGAAGAGCAGCTCCGTCTTGCCAGGGTTCAGCTTGAGGTGGTGATCCGTCATCCATACTGATATGTCTGCCAGACATGCAGAGATGCGATTCGCCACCTGGTTATCAGAAGGGGGAAAGGAGAAGATTAGTTGTGTATCGTCAGCGTAGCAATGATAGGAGAGGCCATGTGAGGATATGACAGAGCCAAGTGACTTGGTGTATAGGGAGAAAAGGAGAGGGCCTAGAACTGAGCCCTGGGGGACACCAGTGGTGAGAGCACGTGGTGCGGAGACAGCTTCTCGCCACGCCACTTGGTAGGAGCGACCGGTCAGGTAGGACGCAATCCAGGAGTGAGCCGCGCCGGAGATGCCCAGCTCGGAGAGGGTGGAGAGGAGGATCTGATGGTTCACAGTATCAAAGGCAGCAGACAGGTCTAGAAGGACAAGAGCAGAGGAGAGAGAGTTAGCTTTAGCAGTGCGGAGAGCCTCCGTGACACAGAGAAGAGCAGTCTCAGTTGAATGACCAGTCCTGAAACCTGACTGGTTTGGATCAAGAAGGTCATTCTGAGAGAGATAGCAAGAGAGTTGGCTAAAGACGGCACGCTCAATAGTTTTGGAAAGAAAAGAAAGAAGGGATACTGGTCTGTAGTTGTTGACATCAGTGGGATCGAGTGTTGGTTTTTTGAGAAGGGGAGCATCTCTCGCTCTCTTGAAGACGGAAGGGACATGGCCAGCGGTCAAGGATGAGTTGATCAGCGAGGTGAGGTAGGGGAGAAGGTCACCGGAGATGGTCTGGAGAAGAGAGGAGGGGATGGGGTCAAGCGGGCAGGTTGTTAGGCGGCCTGCAGTCACAAGTCGCAGGATTTTATCTGGAGAGAGAGGGGAGAAAGAAGTCAAAGCATAGGGTAGGGCAGTGTGAGTAGGACCAGCAGTGTCATTAGACTTAACAAACGAGGATCGGATGTCGTCAACCTTCTTTTCAAAGTGGTTGACGAAGTCATCCACAGAGAGAGAGGAGGGGGGGGGGGGGAGGATTCAGCAGGGAGGAAAATGTGGCAAAGAGCTTCCTAGGGTTAGAGGCAGATGCTTGGAATTTAGAGTGGTAGAAAGTGGCCTTAGCAGCAGAAACAGATGAAGAAAATGTAGAGAGGAGGGAGTGAAAAGATGCCAGGTCGGCAGGGAGTTTAGTTTTCTAATCTATATAGTATAGTACCTATGTACAGTAACATAGGTACTGTACTATATAGGTTAGTACTATATAGGTTAGTACTGTACTAGTAACTAGTAACATAGGTACTGTACTATATAGGGTAGTACTGTACTAGTAACTAGTAACATAGGTACTATACTATATAGATTAGTACTGTACTAGTAACTAGTAACATAGGTACTGTACTATATAGGTTAGTACTGTACTAGTAACTAGTAACATAGGTACTGTACTATATAGGTTAGTACTGTACTAGTAACTAGTAACATAGGTACTCTACTATATAGGTTAGTACTGTACTAGTAACTAGTAATATAGGTACTGTACTATATAGGTTAGTACTTCACTAGTAACTAGTAACATAGGTACTGTACTATATAGGTTAGTACTGTACTATATAGGTTAGTACTGTACTAGTAACTAGTAACATAGGTACTGTACTATATAGGTTAGTACTGTACTATATAGGTTAGTACTGTACTAGTAACTAGTAACATAGGTACTATACTATATAGGTTAGTACTGTACTAGTAACTAGTAACATAGGTACTGTACTATATAGGTTAGTACTTCACTAGTAACTAGTAACATAGGTACTGTACTATATAGGTTAGTACTGTACTATATAGGTTAGTACTGTACTAGTAACTAGTAACGTAGGTACTATACTATATAGGTTAGTACTGTACTAGTAACTAGTAACATAGGTTAGTACTGTACTATATAGGTTAGTACTGTACTAGTAACTAGTAACATAGGTACTGTACTATATAGGTTAGTACTGTACTAGTAACTAGTAACATAGGTACTGTACTATATAGGTTAGTACTGTACTAGTAACTAGTAACATAGGTACTGTACTATATAGGTTAGTACTTCACTAGTAACTAGTAACATAGGTACTGTACTATATAGGTTAGTACTGTACTATATAGGTTAGTATTGTACTAGTAACTAGTAACATAGGTACTGTATTATATAGGTTAGTACTGTACTATATAGGTTAGTACTGTACTAGTAACTAGTAACATAGGTTAGTACTGTACTAGTAATTAGTAACTGTTATGTGAAATTTTTAACAAACTATTTCAGTGTCTCTGTGCGTCTCCCAAAATCAAGAAACGGACAGAGTCCCGATCTGCATAGTCAGAGATGTTTATTCATTGAGAATTCTGCCATCACAATTTCAGAGTCCACATTTTAGACCATCAGTTCACACACACTTTCTTATCATAGCCTACTCCCTGCAATCCTCAGTTATCGCCGTTCTCACAATATCCTGCACCATGTTTCATACTCCTTAAAAAGCCTAACAGTTTCTCTCCTCCCTAATTTGGGAGGGGCCTCTTTATCTTGGTTTCTCAGTTGTCTGTAGCCAGTTCTCCTTGTCCTTTGTTGTCTGGTCTAACTCTTACTCACATTGCTAAATAGTAGCTCAATGTCATAGTCTTTACTGGTCCTACACTCACACATTCTAACACATTTCACACAGTTTCAGGGTGTAATAATTAGTCATTAATAATTATTCTATCAATCCACCCTTTGACTAAATATTACACACATACTCACAAAATATATGTTGTTATAGAAATGAATCACACACATTGAAGCATATAAGTTGATTTGCATATAAAAACATTAAAGATTGTCTCATTCAATACAGGTTCATCAGGGATACCCCATGATTAAAAGCGTAACGTTACTCTTTAGCAATGGTACCTAACCTGTTTACCCACTATTTGGAAACAACAGTCTAAGCCTATAGTGAAGAACATTTGCTTCATCACTGTCACGCCCTGGCACTAGGGACTCTTTTAAGTTGAGCCAGGGTGTGTAGAGTTTATGTTTTGTGCACGTTGTGTCTAGTCTAGTTTTTGTATATCTATGTTGGCCAGAGTGGTTCTCAATCATAGGCAACGAGTATCAGCTGTTGCTGGTTGTCTCTGATTGGGAACCATATTTAGTCAGGTGGTTTTCCCACAGTGTTTGTGGGATCTTGTTCCGTGTTGGTTTGTGTTTTGCACCTGTGGACGTCACGTATCGATTTGTTGTTTTGTTCGTGTATCATTTAATAAATAAGTATGTTCACCTTCCACGCTGTGCCTTGGTCCTCTATATCCGACGATCGTGACAGAAGATCCCACCAATACAGGACCAAGCAGCGTGCCCAGGCAGGAGAGGAGAAGCGGCGCCAACCGGGCAGTCGTCGGACAGGCGAGGGGCACCCCCAAGAAATTTTTAGGGGGGGGCACATGGCAGGGATGACGGGGCCACTGGAGGCAGATAAGGGGCGAGTTGGTGGACGAGGAGAGAAGGCCACCGGGTTACGGGAGCCATTGGTGTATAGAGGGAAGGAAAATGTAGAGGCACGGCGAGAGGTACTGAAGTGTGTTGCCAGTCCGGTCCGGCCCGTTCCTGATCCCCGTGTAAGGCCAGTGGTGTGTGTTCCCAGTACGGTCCGGCCTGTTCCTGTCCATCGCGCCAAGCCTATGGTGCGCGTCGCCAGCCCGGCCCGGCCTGTTCCTGCCCCTCGCACCAAGCCTATGCTGCGCGTCGCCAGCCCGGCCCGGCCTGTTCCTGCTCCCCGCACCAAGCCAATGGTGCGCGTCGCCAGCCTGGTCCGGCCTGTTCCTGCTCCCCGCACCAAACCTGTGGTGCGCATCGCCAGCCCGTGCCCGTTTCACCGGTGCCTGGTCCCACATGTACATATTACCTCAACTACCTCAACTAGCCGGTGCCCCCGCACATTGACTCTGCAACGGTACCCCCCTGTATATATAGCCTCCCTACTGTCACTTTATTTTTACTTCTGCTCTTTTTTTTTCTCAACACTTTTTTTGTTGTTGTTTTATCCTTACTTTTTTTGTTTAAAATAAATGCACTGTTGGTTAAGGGCTGTAAGTAAGCATTTCACTGTAATGTCTGCACCTGTTGTATTCGGCGCATGTGACCAATAAAATTTGATTTGATTTGATTTGGTCAGGTACCGGTCAGCTGCTTCACACCGGAGCCTGAGCAATCCACTCCACCGAAGTCCAGTCCAGCTCCAGCCAGTGGGGCTAGACCAGACCAGGGGCACTACGGGGGGGTTAGTAGAGGGTGGTGGTCAAGCCCGGAGCCGGAACCGCCTCCGAGGAGGAATGCCCACCCAGCCCTCCCCTGTTCGGTGATGTTTAGGCGCGGTCGCAGTCCGCGCCTTTAGGGGGGGGTACTGTAACGCCCTGGCTCTAGGGACTCTTTTAAGTTGAGCCAGGGTGTGTAGAGTTTATGTTTTGTGCACGTTGTGTCTAGTCTAGTTTTTGTATATCTATGTTGGCCAGAGTGGTTCTCAATCAGAGGCAACAAGTATCAGCTGTTGCTGGTTGTCTCTGATTGGGAACCATATTTAGTCAGGTGGTTTTCCCACAGTGTTTGTGGGATCTTGTTCCGTGTTGGTTTGTGTTTTGCACCTGTGGACGTCACGTATCGATTTGTTGTTTTGTTCGTGTATCATTTAATAAATAAGTATGTTCACCTTCCACGCTGCGCCTTGGTCCTCTATATCCGACGATCGTGACAATCACATCCTGCAACATCGGTTAACTAGTACATCATACTTAAAACAAGACTTTAATACACAAAAGATCATTACAATAACTTTTAAACTAGAGATTTATAGTTCTAGGAAAACATCCAGTCTCAAACTATCTGAATCGTCGTCGTCCTCCACCAAGCCTGGTGGGTCATATTCTTCATTCCTTAGGTCGGAGTCCGGGATTGGGCCGTATCTCACCATCTGTTGGGTAACTGCATTCTCCAACGCCCTGCTCACCAACCCTCGGACACAGGGAATAATACAACATCCACAAAGAACAAGTATACCCATAGAAGCTATAACTTCACCCAGAATAGTTACAACAATAGTTTTCCTTTTACCAAACATTTGATCAAACCAACCGTTTAGGGAGCTATCAATACCAGAGTTCTCGGCCAGTTCGTTCGCCAGCGTGGTGAGTCCCTGAAAAGCTTTGGTCATGGACCCGTCTGGTGCTGTATTGTTGGGGATGAAAGTACAGCACATAGATCCAAACAGAACACAAACTCCGCCCCGCTCAGCATATCTAAAGCTATTCTATTCTGCCATGCCATTAAGCTAGTTGCCGCTGTCTGCTCAGCCAATCCCTTTATTGCATCACGAGTGTGGTTTATAAATCTTTGCTGGTTATAGTAAATATAATTTATCCAATCTACGTTTTTATTAATTGTTGACCACCAGAAAATACTTGATTCAAACCCAGCTGCGATCTGATTCTTAGCTTTGAATTCTTCTGGATTATTCTTCCCTCGAGGTACTCCTATCCCATCAATATACACTGCTCAAAAAAATTAAGGGAACACTAAAATAACACATCCTAGATCTGAATGAATTATATAATCTTATTAAATACTTTTTTCTTTACATAGTTGAATGTGCTGACAACAAAATCACACAAAAATTATCAATGGAAATCAAATTTATCAACCCATGGAGGTCTGGATTTGGAGTCACCCTCAAAATTAAAGTGGAAAACCACACTACAGGCTGATCCAACTTTGATGTAATGTCCTTAAAACAAGTCAAAATGAGGCTCAGTTGTGTGTGTGGCCTCCACGTGCCTGTATGACCTCCCTACAACGCCTGGGCATGCTCCTGATGAGGTGGCGGATGGTCTCCTGAGGGATCTCCTCCCAGACCTGGACTAAATCATCCGCCAACTCCTGGACAGTCTGTGGTGCAACGTGGCGTTGGTGGATGGAGCGAGACATGATGTCCCAGATGTGCTCAATTGGATTCAGGTCTGGGGAACGGGCGGGCCAGTCCATAGCATCAATGCCTTCCTCTTGCAGGAACTGCTGACACACTCCAGCCACATGAGGTCTAGCATTGTCTTGCATTAGGAGGAACCCAGGGCCAACCGCACCAGCATATGGTCTCACAAGGGGTCTGAGGATCTCATCTCGGTACCTAATGGCAGTCAGGCTACCTCTGGCGAGCACATGGAGGGCTGTGCGGCCCCCCAAATAAATGCTACCCCACACCATGACTGACCCACCGCCAAACCGGTCATGCTGGAGGATGTTGCAGGCAGCAGAACATTCTCCACGGCGTCTCCAGACTCTGTCACGTCTGTCACATGTGCTCAGTGTGAACCTGCTTTCATCTGTGAAGAGCACAGGGCGCCAGTGGCGAATTTGCCAATCTTGGTGTTCTCTGGCAAATGCCAAACGTCCTGCACGGTATTGGGCTGTAAGCACAACCGCCACCTGTGGACGTCGGGCCCTCATACCACCCTCATGGAGTCTGTTTCTGACCGTTTGAGCAGACACAAGGTCATTTTGAGGTCATTTTGCAGGGCTCTGGCAGTGCTCCTCCTGTTCCTCCTTGCACAAAGGTGGAGGTAGCAGTCCTGCTGCTGGGTTGTTGCCCTCCTACAGCCTCCTCCACGTCTCCTGATGTACTGGCCTGTCTCCTGGTAGCGCCTCCATGCTCTGGACACTACGCTGACAGACACAGCAAACCTTCTTGCCACAGCTCGCATTGATGTGCCATCCTGGATGAGCTGCACTACCTGAGCCACTTGTGTGGGTTGTAGGCTCCGTCTCATGCTACCACTAGAGTGAAAGCACCGCCAGCATTCAAAAGTGACCAAAACATCAGCCAGGAAGCATAGGAACTGAGAAGTGGTCTGTGGTCACCACCTGCAAAACCAGCCCTTTATTGGGGGTGTCTTGCTAATTGCCTATAATTTCCACCTGTTGTCTATTCCATTTGCACAACAGCATGTGAAATGTATTGTCAATCAGTGTTGCTTCCTAAGTGGACAGTTTGATTTCACAGAAGTGTGATTGACTTGGAGTTACATTGTGTTGTTTAAGTGTTCCCTTTATTTTTTTGAGCAGTGTATATCCTTTCATTAAAGGATCCCGGGAGGAGGCCCCGCTTTCTACGTGACAACTCACCAGTCTCTGACACGTTTGATTGTTTGCGTATGTAGGCGAGGCCAGAATCTGTAATCACCACACAACCACCAGATGTCAGCACGGGCCTGGTTTTGGTTCCTAAAATCCTCTGGCTGCAACAAAGAGGAGAGATTAGTCATGGTCTCTTTAGTTGTGACATTCTCTGTGTGGGAGCAGGAGCTAAGATGCCCTACCCTGTATCCTATCTTATTAGTCCTAGAAAAACAATAATGAGAATCCCCTGAGACTTCAAACGGAGGTAACCCAGGTCGGGGTGACTTTGTTATCGGGGGATACAGATAGTGCAAGTTACTACAAGACTCCTTCACCACATTCCCAGGTGGCTTGAACAATTTAATCACGCAGGATAAACCTGACGGAGAGTTAAAGCCCGTCAAGGGGAACGGAGTAGTTGTTAACCTTGGTTTGGCCGTCCCACAGGCATAACAGTCCTCTTTAGACATAGTTATTGCCGTATACTGAATCCATTCCAACCACAGGTTAGGATCCCTATACCCAGTCTCCACCTGTACTACTTCCTTCAGGTCTATAGTTTTGCACTATCTTCACCACAGCCCCGGTCTCACTACCTCCCTCAGAGAGGTGTACTCTATAGGGTGCCCCAGTTGAAGAGGATATCAGCCCCGGTCTCCCTACCTCCCTCAGAGAGGTGTACTCTATAGGGTGCCCCAGTTGAAGAGGATATCAGCCCCGGTCTCCCTACCTCCCTCAGAGAGGTGTACTCTACAGGGTGCCCCAGTTGAAGAGGATATCAGCCCCGGTCTCACTACCTCCCTCAGAGAGGTGTACTCTATAGGGTGCCCCAGTTGAAGAGGATATCAGCCCCGGTCTCACTACCTCCCTCAGAGAGGTGTACTCTATAGGGTGCCCCAGTTGAAGAGGATATCAGCCCCGGTCTCACTACCTCCCTCAGAGAGGTGTACTCTACAGGGTGCCCCAGTTGAAGTGCATATCTCACTTGTCAGGTAAACTGTGTATGGAGATTGACATATCCCCCCCTCTCGGTATGAGCAACTACATGGTCCCAGGATGTACATGGTGACATACATATATATCTCCCATCCTTTACGATACTACCAGCCAGTAGTCCCCAACTCCCCAACTGGTCCGCAAAGACCTCAAAGGTGAAGTCCTTTCCTACAGTCCCTAGTACTTCCCCTTTCCCTACGTCTAGCTGTCTCCTAATGTCCTTTCCTACAGTCCCTAGTACTTCCCCTTTCCCTACGTCTAGCTGTCTCCTAATGTCCTTTCCTACAGTCCCTAGTACTTCCCCTTTCCCTACGTCTAGCTGTCTCCTAATGTCCTTCCCCACAGTCACTAGTACTTCCCCTTTCCCTACGTCTAGCTGTCTCCTAATGTCCTTTCCTACAGTCACTAGTACTTCCCCTTTCCCTACGTCTAGCTGTCTCCTAATGTCCTTTCCTACAGTCCCTAGTACTTCCCCTTTCCCTACGTCTAGCTGTCTCCTAATGTCCTTCCCCACAGTCACTAGTACTTCCCCTTTCCCTACGTCTAGCTGTCTCCTAATGTCCTTCCCCACAGTCACTAGTACTTCCCCTTTCCCTACGTCTAGCTGTCTCCTATGCCTACGTAGACTGTGCTTGGGTATTATTTTATCAACTTGTGTTAGGTTAACTACTACTTCTGGCGTATCAGGAGGGTTTGAGTGTGTTAGGAATATGGCCCCCACAATCAGACAGCTACCTACCGTCAGGAGACCTGTGAATCCCCACCCTCGCCCTGAGAACATGTCAGACGCCAGAGGCCAACCCATTGCTTTACCTTCTATTGAACGCACACAGGGATGATCAGACAGGGTAAGGGAATCTTCATTAAGGAGCCAACCCCCGAGCCCTAGTGGTGATCGGTTCTTTCTCCTAACTCTGTGTTTGTTCGTCAGGTGTAGCTGGGTTTACCTTTTTACAGTGTGTGACATGCACCCAGGTGGATCTTTCCGCAATTCTTACAGCGAAGGCCGTCACCAACAGGACCTGATATAGACCTTCCCAACAGGGCTGCTTCCAGTTTTTCTTCTTTAAGGATTGGATCCACACCCTGTCACCTGGTTAGATAGAGTGGGTCACCTTCTCCTTTAGTTCACCTGTGGGGCACAAAACCTCTGACATACAGGTGTGGTTAATAAACTACCTTCTCACGTGTTCTGCTAGGGTGCTCTCAATTTCTATTTCTGCCTGCTCCAGTCCTCCTAACTCGGGCATTCTGTATGGTCTACCAAATCCCTTCTCCAATGGCAATAACCCTTCTTTATCTGGAGTTCTCCTGATTGTAGTTAATACTATCGGTAGACATTGTACCCCATTTCTTCCTGCTCTCCTGTGTGTTTTCCTTAACCCCTCTCTAATCATACCGTTCATATTATTATTCTTCGTCTATTTATCTTTAATCCTACCATCCACCATCATCCCCCCTCTTGACACATGTCTCTGCCCATGTGTCAATATTACCACCTACCTAAATAATCACTTAGGTAATATTGGTAATTTATCATCCAATTGCCATCCCTTATTTATTTTTGAGACTGTCCCTTGCTTCTTTATTGCTCCTATCTTCCTGATCTCATTACTAAATAAATGATCTAGGTAATAGCTGTTTCACATTAGATTGTACGTTCCTCTGATTACTGCAGCTCATTGCATTAATTTAGTTTCAAATACCAACTTGTTGTTTATTAAAGCATAATACAATTTAAATTTAAATGACAACATTTGATAATACCTCAACTTACTTCTATCCCGTAAAAGTCATCCAAGATTAGTACAATTGACTAGCAACAGGTATCCCTCATTCTGGGAAAGCTCTTTCTCTCTTCTGTTATTTTATGGTTCAAATCATATATATTATTACCAAATTATAATCTTCACACTTTTCACAGTATTATAAATTACTCTCAACTTGGTAAAATAAACTATCTTAAAGTCCTCCTCTCATGCCTTTAGAATTACCAGTGTGGATGATTAATTAACACCAGAAAGTCAAAACAGAGTTCAGAGGCAATTGAAATCATTCAACGAACTGTTCCATCCCATAGTATACTAAACATTACCATCATTCTAAATATTTCATAAATGTTACTTATCCCAAGTGTTCATTAATTTCTCATGACATTTATTCTCATAAGAAATCATATATACCCTAAACTCAGTCAAAACCGAAAAACTCCATAAAATGCACTGTGTGTGCTCCTTTAAGACTTATCCCCTTTGACCTGTTGAAAACCCCCTAAAATTGAAATAACAACCCTTTATAAACATCATACTAGGTGTGTTGTTTTTTATTTGAAAAACCCAATTGAAAAACAAGAACCAAAAATAGCCAGGCCCCACTTAATTTGGTAGCTCACTTTTATGACCTAAATACTGCCTAACTCCACTAAACTGCTCCCCCTAGCCCTGGGCAACATTCCAATGAGATAAGCGAATCTCTTTCTCCTGGAAGAGAAATTACTAATTTTGTTAACCTTCAATTACCATCAGTAATCTAAAGATGGTAAGTACACACAAAACATAATACAGATATCCCCAGTCCTAACTCATCAATAATCGTTTGTATCAATCTAATTCCTCATAACTAATCCATAAAACCACTCAAAATTCCTCGAGTATACAATGATGACATATCCTCTTTAAATCTCACAATGATTATTGAAACCCTAAATCTGCTCCATGTGATCTCATCTCAAATGATCCATTTATCAATTATTTGATCAACACCATAGGAAAATCTGTCT